>NC_143584.1:101583040-101745369 GCF_048544385.1 Mastigoproctus giganteus | reverse complement strand
CTAATGCTAACAACATGACTAAAATTTGAAGGCTCATCGATGCAGAACTTGCTTTGATCATTTGCTTTGCTCATGGAATTCAGTTGGCAGTTATGGATATCCAGTAAACAAAAGACTAAACAAAACAATAAAATATTTGATAAACATGAATTATCTAATACTGAACATACATACGATGAAGGAGGTGAAATCAATGAGGATGATGGTGTTGGCAATGGTTCAACCATAGAGAGAGATTCTGCAAGCATTCCTAATAATCTCACTCATGATGAATTTTTCCCACTTATTACAAAAATACGAAAAACAGTTAAAATTTTTAAATGTTCACTAAAAATGAGAAATAATTAATAATCTGGAAAATAATATCTTTAATAATTTTTATTAATAAACTGGAAAAGAAATTGCTTTACTGCTTGATTCAAAAACTCATTGGAACAGTTTACTTACCATGCATGAAAAGATTTTATCAGTTAAGATACTACATCTAAAAGGCTTTAATAGACTTAAATTCTGGAATGAATTTTTGTGATGATCAATTTAATTTATTATCTTCAACTATCACTGCTCTTATGCCAATCAAATTAGCTGTGGAAGCATTATGCACAAAGATTCTAATATTTGAACTGCAGATGCAACACTAAAATTTATGATACCTCTTCATGAACAAAATTCAGAAATAAGCAATCAGTTAGAAACTGATAGATGTGTCCATCGCTGTGAAATATGGAATTTCACAGCGATGGACACATCTATCACAAATTCTCAGTATTTGCATGCAGGTTCACATGATGAAAGTGAATTAGGATTAACTTTATTTCCAATATAAGTAAAACTGTCATCGTAAAAATAATAACTGGTTTAATAAAAAGACTTCATTTGTCCCATGTAGAAGTATCTAAAGAAAACATTGAAATAGAATCGGTATATTCGGCGCATCTTCTACATCCAACGATAACAGTAAAGAACAGGAAACAATGTTAATGACATGCTCTGAAGACATGTCCTAGAAAACAGACTACAATTGGCTAAAAAAGAAAGACTTATACAGTTCAAATTCCTTATGTTAAAAAATCTCAAGGATTGGAACAGATTACAAATAACAGATCATGTTTTTTTAAGATGAAGGTGTAAGAGGTTTGAGTTTGAACTTGTGCAAGATACTTATTTACAATTCCATCACAAATGTGGAAACTGAAAGGGCCCTTTCAGTGAAAAATCTAATTTGCACAAAAATCGGTACATGCTTGAGTAATGAAAACCATTGATAGCCTATTCTTTTGAAGGGTATGCTTCATCAGGATTGATGATAATAATTGCTATTCTTAAAATTATTGATGACATTATTATTTACATTTTTGTTCAGTTTATATTTTTATTTATATTTTCACCGAAAGAAGTTTTTTAAATTAGTTTACTGAATTTTTGTTTTGTTAATTTTGTGTATTTTCTATCTCATAATAGTATAAAATATTAATAAACAATTTCATTAAAATTATTATTTTTATTATTTATTTAATTAAGAAGAAGAAGAGATTTGATTTTCTTAGTGATCACCTTGTTAATGGAGTTGCATTGTAGTAGGGTTTTCAAGATAGTATTTAACTATCAGGTAGTATTTAACTACTTATAGACATGTTTTTTTTTTTTTTTTTATGTGTACCCCAAACACGAGAGGTATTAGAACTAATAGTACATAGTACCGTGCTTGGGTTGGAGGTTGAGAAGACGAAAGAAGATATTTGTTGACATTGGACTTGAACTTCTGTAGATTGTAATTTTCAGGAAATACGTATGAAGGATGGTTGTTCCAGAAAACGGCAGTTGAACGAATAAATGAGGAAGATTAAAAGTTGGTTCTATGGGTTTGAAGTTGGGCAGTAAATGGATGTTGGCTGGTGGCAGCACGTGTTCGGACTGTTTTGAAAGAGAGAGCGGGAATTATAGAAGCCACTTCAGAAGAACAGTGCCCATGGAAGTATCTGTAGAAGAGGCATGCAGCAGAAACAGTACGTCTATGAGAAAGACAGTGGAGAGACTCTGTTAGAGATGAATCATTAATTAACCTAACTGCCCTCTTCTGAATGGAATCAAGAAGCCTGAGAGAGGTTTTGGGGGCACCACCCCAAATGTGGAAACAATATTCCATGGCAGGGCGGATTTGCGATTTATACAGAGTGAGCAGCTGTCTGGAAGAAAAGTAACGCCGAGAGCGAAAGAGAAAACCAAGTTTTTTAGATGCAGAGGAAGCAATATTTGTAATGTGCTTGTGCCAAGAGAGAGATTAGAAGTCAGGGTAATCCCCAAAAGAGATATATTATTTTGTCTAGAAATTGGAGTGTCACTAAAGATAAGCATAGGAGCAGAAGAATCCTTTTTGCGAGATATAAGACAAGACTGAGTTTTAGAATAGTTGAAATCAACTAATTTGTCTTTGCCCCACTGGAGAATTACCTGAAGATCGGCATTTAAGGAATTGGTAGCAAATTTTCGAAAAATTGAACCTCATTGAGCAGAACAAGATTTCTCAAAATGGAAAGTGGAATGCAATGTGCTATCATCGGCAAAACTATGGATAGGATTTCCAGTCAATGGAAGGTCATTAATATACAAGAGGAAAAGAGTGGGGGAAAGAACTGAACCTTGGGGGATACCGGCATTAGTGCAGAAGTTAGAAGACAGAGAGCCATCTGCCATCTACCATCACCCTCAGTGAGTGATCAGAGAGAAAACTGGATAACCAATTACTAAAAACAGTTGGCAAACCATAAGATGGAAGCTTGTTTAGAAGACCATTATGCCAAACACGATCGAAAGCCTTTGAGATGTCAAGAGCAACTACTTGTGTTTCACCGAACCATTCCATTGAATTAGTCTGTAAATGGGTAACATAAGCCAGAATATCACCAGTGGATTGACACTGACGGAATCCATACTGGCGATCGTTGATCAGACGGAAGGTTTCTAGGTAGTTTAAGAGTTGGCGGTTAATTGATTTCTCCATTACTTTAGAAAGAGTAGAAGTAATTGCAATGGGGCAATAATTGGATGGGAGGGATTTGTCACTCTTTTTAGGAACTGGCTGGATATGAGCAAATTTCCAAGCAGAAGGAAAAACACCTTTGGAATAAGAAAGTGAAAAAAGGCAGCAAAGAATAGTAGTAAGTTCAGGAGCACAGGTTTTGAGAACCTGGAGCTTTCTTAGCATCAAGATTCATCAAAATCCTTCTGATATCCTTTTGACGTAAGACCACAGGAGGCATTGAATGGAGCGTGTTGGGAATGGTGGGAGGTGTTTTAACAAGATCATTAATACATGAGCTGGAAGAAAAATGGGATGCTAGCAGGTCAGCTTTATCCTTGGCTGAAGTGACAACAGGACCATCTGATTTGGACAGAGGTGGGAGCAGAGATGGGCAAAAGTCGCGGCCAATAACTTTGGCAAGAGACCAGAATGCTCGGCTACCATTAGGGCAAGAAGCAAGTTTTCTACTCTTAGCCTGTTCAAACTCTAGTTTGGACTGATTAATAACTGTTTTACAATTGTTGCGAGCTTTGGTATAGGCAGAAAATGAAAGTGAAGAATTAGAAACAAGCCAATTACGATATGCAACATTCTTCTCCTGAACAGTCTTAGCACATTTATTGGAAAACCAAGGTTTAGATAAAGGACGAGATTTTAAAGTGGAGTATGGGATAAAGGATTCCATTCCTGCAAGAATAATTTCACTGACATGATCTGAGCAAACGTTGACATCAGAAGTTTTGAAACAGTAATCCGACCAAGGAAAAGAAGAAAAGAAGTCTCGCAGGTCATCCCATTTTGCATTCTTGTAATGCCAAACAACACAAGGTTGGGAATAGCCATGAGATAAAGGTTCCATTGGAGAAGACACAATCACCAAGTTGTAAGATTGGGTACAAGGTTATTACTACATTGGCCAAGAATTTTACAGCTCCGGCGAACGCTAAGTTTCATTTATATTTAGTCATTTTATTTACTTAATTCTTATATTAAATTATTTTCTATAAGTAGCTTTATAGTTCTAGCCAAGCACCATGGTTTATTTTTGAAATTCGATAGTGATTTTGAAAGTTAATACTTAGTGTCCATTGATTTTACGTTCGTAACCTGCCGCCATTGTTATACGATACGGAATTGTGTAAGGTTAATGTAAAACCAGATAGCAAAACACGTAGCACTGTATTAGAAATCTGTAAGATTACTATAGTATTATCAATTAATCAGTAAAATTTATTAATCTTATTAAAGTTCATTGTTAATTAAATGATACTTAACGGAATCATGACCCAGACTAGAGCAGCAAAGCAGTGTCCACAGAATAGCCAGAGTGCTGTGGCTCATGGGAGAACGTAAGTGGGCGATTCTCCAATGCATCACAGTCTAAAATAATGCACAAAATGTGAAATGTTTGCAGCCTATCTAGAACCGGACTTTATCTGCCTAGTCTAGAACCGGACTTTATCTGCCAAAGATCATGGCGTAGTAGTAGTAGTAGTAGTAGTGGCATGTGATGCAAGGAAGCAAGTATATGAGCTTATGCAGCATCAGCCAAAAAAAAAAAAAAAAATCACACCATTCCCTCTAAATGCCTGTCCAGTTCCTCCTTAAATTTATTTAACCTATCAGCTTCCACAACGACAGATGGAAGTTTGTTCCAGAAATTAACCACCGCTGGCTAAAGGCAAATTTCCGCACATCTATTCTACATCTGTCTTTTCTTCATTTGAATTTATGCCCCCTTAGGTTTGTAATCTGAACAAGTGGAAGGATCCCATCAGAATTCAGCGTGCTCAACCCATTCAAGGCCTTATACACCTCAATCAGATCACCGTGCAGGTGCCTAGTCTCCAGCCACTGCAATTTGCAGAACTTAACTTACCAAGAGCCTCTCTTGGTAAGAGGATCCCTTCATTCCCCTCACCAATCGCGTTGCACTTCTCTGTATACACTCAAGCAAATCTACATCCTTCCTAAAATGAGGCCTCCAGACCTGTACAAAGTACTCAAGACATGGCCTGACCATTGCCTTATACAGAGGGATAATCACCTCCTTTTCCCTGCTAGCAAAATTCCTATATATCATTGACAAAACCCCATGACTTGCTCTGGCAGCCTGTCTGCATTGCTCAGAAAACTTCATATCTGACTGAACAATTACTCCCAGGTCTTTTTCATTTTCTACCACCTTAAGTGTACCACAGAGTTTGTACGTTTCTCTGGAGTTACTTCTACCCATATGCAGTTGTGTGTGCTAGGTGCAGAGATTGTGAAGAAATTAGGAGTTTATCCTACACCTCATGTAGGGCATTTATCCTACACCTCATAGAGTTACTATGAGGTGTAGGATAAATGCCCTCGAAGAAATTAATATCAGGGGCCGATCAAGCTCTCAGCTACCCAACTCAATGTCACAGCTCCCTCATGTGCATCAGGCAACACAGAGGCAACTCAAAGGCAGAATGCACTGGTTCACAGGAACTAGTTATTGTCAGTGACTCTATTGTCAATGAGACGGGGAATATACGATGTAAAAATGATAGCTGGTACAGGACCAAGGACCAAGGTATGTCTGCCAAAGGCAAAACTTGTTGTGAAGTTGTAGGGCAGATATCATCTTTTAAGAGCACAAAAGGTGATACTGTTGTAAGCATTGGCACTAATGACCTTAAGAGCAAGAGATCTGCAGATTAGTTAACAAGTACAGGTCAATGCTGAAAAAAATGTCACAAGTTAGTGTTAAATTTAAGTGTCTGCAATTCTGCCCAGACACGATAGGAGGGAGTATATGATGAGAGTATCTGAAAATAAATTTGGTCCTGTAGAGATTGTGGAAAGCTCAGAGGGAACAGGTAGGAAGGGAGGAGGGATTATGTTGTCAGTTAAGAAACACATAAAATCTAAGGAAGTGCATCCAGTTGACACAGGTGGACAGTGCAATATTGAATCTGTTTGGAGTGACATAAACACTGGGAAAGGGAAAATGAGAGTAGTAGTATGTTATAGGCCTAATGACTGTGATGAGTGCAATGAACAGTTGTGCAGAAAAATAGAATGAGCCAGTAAATCAGAATGTCTTGAAATGGGGAATTTTAACTTTACAGATATTGAATGGGCCTTGTTAATGCAAATGGATTCCATGACGTAACATGCTGCTCCTGGCAACGGAGGTGCCTGGGAATATAAGGGATAAGCATATTGTCATGAGGGGATGACAGTCTTGGGCGAGTCATAAACTCTTGAACTTGTAGCAAGTACTTGTTGAATAAATGGGTTGGGTAACCACAATTGACCAGGTCAGTTTTTAGTCTGGAAATCTCGGTGCACCTAGCTTCTTCTGAGCTGGAATGGCTCCAAGCTCCCGAGCTTGGAGTCATTCCTTGAGATGACAAAGGGCATGGCCAGGTCTGTACTTGGTAAACTGCCCGCACCACACTGGCTTATGGTATATCGAGGTTTCCAGGTGTGGGCCCACTTGCTTTGTTGGAACATCTAAGAATAGACGAGACCCATCCACTTTTAGTTCTAAAGTGAACTGGATGAATAGCGATAAAGAACAGGTATTCTAGTAGTGTTGCCTCATCTCGCATCTGAACCATGCGAGATGGTAAAGATGTCATCAACGTATCTGCACCACACTGTAATAGGTACGGGCGGGATCAAGAATATCTGTTTCTCTAATTCCTTCTGGTGACGTTGGCCATGACAGAGCTGACAGGGGAACCACAGCTGTACCATGTACCTATTTAAACAGGGAATCCCTGATGGTAATGACGCTGCCTGACAAGCATAGGTTGAGGGCAGTACAGATGTCCTCTGTGGATAGCGATGTACTGCTCGGTAGGTTTAAGTCATTCTCCAGAAGTCACTTGGTGCAGTTGAAGGCCTGTTGGACTGGAATTGATGTAAACAGAATTGGTGAGACCGTACCTCTTAGTTCCTGTAAGTCTTGATTTGTTGAAGAGGTATCATCTCACCAATGGTATTTTCTAGTCGTATTCATACCCTTTGTCACAAAGCTAACCATGTTCCTGACGCTTACCATTCCCGACAACAATGGAAGTTTGTCAATTTATCTAGAGAAGCTCACTCCTCGTGAGCAAACAATCGGTCCCACGAATAATGCTTCTTTCGTTTTCAATTTGAGCAGCAAGCAATTAAACTCTGAATAGCTCAACATTCTAACCTCTAGTATGAAGTTTGTTGTCTTACCATCAAGGCCACCGATCACACAACTTGCCATGAGAGTAGAGGCAAGCGTAACTAACCTCCCCGAAGCTGCTTCAAATGATATCAGCTTCAAAACAGCCTCTGTCCTCCGACACACCCAACCTGCATGCTCAAACTTCAACTGTCGACAACACGCTGCCCTTTCCTCCATCAGAAAAGACAACACCATCGTCGTGCTCCTAACTGACAAGAGACGCCGCACCATCATATTAGACCAGTCTGAGTATCTGTAGAAAGCTCTCCCCATCCTACAGGACCCCAATGTTTACGAGCCTGTGACCAATCCACCTATCAGTCTTGGGACGTCTAGAGTCAAACGTGAACAAACTAGTCTACGTTACAAATCTGGGAAAATTTCTGCGTTGAATCGGTGGTTACAGCATGCCACAGGCCGCCAACTTCCGCAGTTTTATAGCCTACCAGTTTCACAAGCCAGGCATTCCTCTGCGGCCTATTGTGTTTTGCTGCAACACGCGTACATATGAGCTATCTAAGTACCTCGCGTGACTCCTTACTCCAGTTGTGGGAAATACCATCCACACTATCACCAACAGCAACGAGTTCATTCGCATACTCCTTACTCCAGTTGTGGGAAATACCATCCACACTGTCACTAACAGCAACGAGTTCATTCGCATAATTAAACAACTTTCAATCCCTGACAGCAACATTATGGTGTCATTCGATGTCGTGTCTCTGTTTACACCGATACCAGTCGAACAGGCCATCAAGTGAACCAAGCGACTTCTGGAGAATGCCTCAAACCTACCGAGCAGTATATCGCTATCAACAGAGGACATCTATACTGTTCTCAACCTATGCTTGTCAGGCAGCATCATTACCTTCAGGGATTCCCTGTTTAAACATGTAAAAGGTACCGCTATGGGTGCTACTCTTAGCTCCGTCGTGGCGAACATCGCCATGGAGGAATTAGAGAAATAGATATTCCTGAGTCCGCCCATAGCTATTACAATGTGGTGCAGATACTTCAATGACATCTTCATCCCATGTGGTTCAGAGGCAACACTACTAGAATACCTTAATTCTTTATCGCTATTCATCCAGACAGGGCCCACACCTGGAAATCTTGGTATACCGTAAGCCAATGTGGTGCAGGCAGTTTAACAACTACAGATCTGGCCATGCCCCTTGTCATCTCAACAGCATCACATGCACTCTATTCTCTCGAGCTTGGAGCCATTCCAGCTCAGGGGAAGCTAGGTGCACTGAGATTTCCAGAGTAAAAATTGACATGGTCAATTGTGGTTACCCAACCCACGTATTAGAGAATTGTTTGCTACAAGTGCAAGAGCTTATGACATGTCCGAGGCCGTCATTCCCTCATGACAATATGCCTACCACCTATATTCCTTACTATCCAGTCATGTCGGACCAGATGTCGAAAATCCTCCAGGAATACTGCATAAAATGCATATGATTCCCTGGGTCATTCCATGTCAAGTGGCCTAGGGGTGCCTGCTCGACCATCTTCAATTTTGTTGTAACTTGGTGTGGATATTTAAACAGGTTTCAAATGAAGCTGCACAAAATTTCAGTTCAAAATATAGTATGCTTGAGGCACAAGCACCTTTTTGTTGAGGTCACTTGTGTTATGCGGAATAAATCACAAAAAAAAATTTCAAAGTTTTTTTTTAAGTGTTACTGTTGCACAACAGTGAGAGGTACTGTTCTGAAACTTGGTATACCTAGTTAAGATTTGGCAGAGAATGAAAAACTTTTGGAGTCCAGGATCAAAAACCTTCACATTTTTTATAATGTAATCTAAAACCGGCACCAAAAAATTTGTCACAACAAATTTAAGCAAGTCTTTTAAAAGTCATAACTTTGAAATAAAAATGTCTGGTAACTCATTCTTTGGACATTCCACTTACCAACTGCATGAATTCAACCTAACTAAATATCAGCTCTTATACTTGTTTTCTGGCTGAGATATTTCCTTCAAAGATTGACTCAAATTTGACCTATATTAAGGGGCAAATATCTCAACGTGGAACCCTTTCAATTCTCTCGTTTTTGCCACTACTGGAAAGAGCACAGTTTCAGCTACAAGGATCATGGTTTATCTCTTTTGTACCTCTGCACTTAAAGCTTAAAATAAAGCCTAAACATAAAGTAGTTTTATGTGCCGTATTGTTATTTTGTGAGATATTCTTTGTTGCAGAACACTTCCTTAATACTGCCTAATGTTTACAATAATCTAGAAATAGAGTATTTTTTAGAATTCTGGAATATTCTACAGGAATACCTAAATATTATAGAATATTCTTGAATTCCAAAAAAAAAACAAAAAACAAACGAACATTCTAGATAATACAAGAACTCTGGAATATTAGAATTAGCAAGGGCACATGATGCAAGAAAGCAAGCTTATATAGCATCAGCCAAAAAAAAACACGCCCTTCTCATTTCACCCATCCACTCGCTCCAAATGTTTGTCTAGTTCTGCCTTGAATCTATTTAAGCTTTCAACTTCTATGACAGATGGAAGTTTGTTCTAGCAATCAACAACCCACAGGCTAAAGGTAAACTTCCGCACATCTGTCGTACAACTGTCTTTCCTCAATTTGAATTTATGCCCTCTCATTATTCTGATTATTCTGAGCAAGAGGAAGAATCCCATCAGCATTGAGCATGCTCAAACAATTCAAGGCTTTATACACCTCAATCAGATCACCTCATAGGTGCCTAGTCTCCAGACACTGTAATTTGCAAAACTTAAGCCTTTCTTCGTAAGAGTAACATTTTGTTCCATTCGCTAATCTTGTTGACCTTCTCTGTACCCATTCCAATAGCTCTACATCCTTCTTAAAATGAGGCCTCCAGACTTGTATATGGAACTGTTCTGGCCTAACCACTGCCTTATACAAGGGGATAATCACCTCCTTATCCCTGCTAGAAAATGTCCTGTATATCATTGACAACACACCATGAGCTACTCTTGCAGAATGTCTGCACTGCTCAGAAAACTTCATAACTGCCTGTACAATTATCCCCAGGTCCTTTTCATTCTCTATCACTGTCAGTGTAGTACCACACAGTTGATATGTTATTCTGGGGTTACTGCTTCTCATATGCAGTACTTTACATTTGTCAATATTAAACTTCAGCTGCCAACTCTCAGCCCATCTGCTCAACTTTTTGTAGATCCTGTTGCAGCAGTGCACTGTCATTGGTGTCATTAATAACCCTGGCGACCTTCGTATCATCTGAGATCTTGGACATTAAGCCTGATATACCATCATCAATATCATTAATGAAGACAGAAAACAACAATGGACCAACAACTGAACCCTGGGGGGGGGGAACTCCACTAATAACATTAGTGCACGAAGAGCAGTGTCCACTGATTACCACTCTCTGTCTTCTCCCACTCAACCATCCCTTTATTCTAGCAGGAATTTGCCTCCAATGCCACACAGCTCCAATTTGTGCAGAAGTCTTCCATGTGCAACAGTATCAAAAGCCTTTCTAAGATCCAAATATATGATAGCAAAATTATTCTTTGCATCCAGTTCCTGTGTGACTACATCATAGTATCCAATCAAATTTGTCACACAAGACTTCCTATTAACAAACCCATGCTGCGTCCGAGCTATAACTGAAGTCTTAACCAGTGCCTCAATTTTCCTGGAATAGAAGTCAAACTAACAGGTCTGTAATTACCTGTTCTCCTTTTTGAATTGGGGTCACATTTGCACATTTCCAGTCCATGGGTATCTTCCCAAGTACAAGGAAGCTCTCATAATTATGGCTAAAGGTTTGCTTACTTCCTTTGCTGCCTCCTTTAATATAACTGGATAGATTCCATCCACCATAGGTGCCTTTCTTATGCTTATCCTCAACAATTTCTCCTCCACTTTCCTCTCAGTTATAACAAAATCATCCAGCTCACTGCCAGAGTTTAACTCACCTCTGGAATTCCCCTCCCTGAATAACTCCTCATGTGTGAATGTGGATGCAAAATATTAATTTAATTTGTTAGCTACCTGAGCAGGATCATCAGTTGAACCATCGATATCAATTGTCCAATCTGATTCGTCCCCTTCTTTCTATAGTTTACATAAGTAAAGAACTCTTTGCATCCTTTGCCAAAGATTTCTCATAATCTGCCTTTGCATGCCTAACCTCCTTTTTGACTTGGTTACAGACCCATTTATATCTATAATAGGCTTCTGTGTCATCTCTTAATTTATATGTACCCCTTCCATTTTTCTTCTCTGCCAAATGTCTAATTAGTTCATCTGACATCCATTTGGGCCTAAATCTTGAACAATATTTCTTAGTTGGTATGAAAAGGCTCGTAGCTTCCAAGTTTATTTCTTTGAATGCTTTCCATTTCAAATTTGCTGTTCATAACATCATCAGTTGGTCCCACCGTATAGAATTTAAATACTGTAGTCACCTTTAGTTGCCTCCTGAACATGCTGCTTCTGTAGAAAACAATTATCCAATAAATCTGCAAAAACCTTCCTAGTGTGTGAGTGACCAACCCACAAATTCCAGTCAATCTCTGAGAAATTAAAATCCCCAATTATAAGACACTCAGATTTACTGGCCCACTCTATTTCTCTGCACAATTGCTCATTATACTCATCAGATTCATTAGGCCTATAACACCCACCTACTCTTATTTTTCCTTTTACAGTGCTTATGTCACATCAAACAGACTAAACATTGCATTGTCCACCAACATCACTTCCTTAGATTTTATGTGTTTCTTAACTAACAGCAAAACCCCCTCCTCCCTTCCTGTCCTGTCTATCCTTTCTGTACATATTGTACTCCCAAAATTCCAATTCTTCACTGCTTATGTCTGTGTGACACCATATCTGATATCACAATAAAATTCTAGTATCAACCAAAAAAATATATAAATAGCTGATATTTGAACCATGCTGTTATTAATGTGTTTTATCTTTATGATGAACAGTTTGTTTATTTTGTTCCTCTATTTTTTATTGTTTCACTATAATAAAGTTAATTAATTTTTCATTGCTTGCAGAAATGTCCATTCATTAATCAGCATGAAAGCCATGGAATCAGATTTTTTTGGAGATAAGCTGGACTGATGTACCATCAGTCATATGGATAATTCTAAATGTCATGTGCTATCCTATAGAATTTACACACAAACCTGGGTTTAAATTATTTAATGAATTTGAAGAACAATAGCTGATATGTCGACATTGTGGATTAAACCTGGGTGAAGAAGACACAATTTGTCTACATCATGAAGCTTTGCTGTTGACAAAATTTGAATTTTTTTAGCATTCAACGTTGTAATCCTTTCCAGAAGAAAAATCATATGGTGAAAAAAAGGTTACAACTAATTGATTTGTCAATGGCAGACTACGTGAAAGATCTAACAAAGGTAGACATAAAACCAGGTCAGAAGCTGTGCATATCATGCTGAAAAGAGTCTAAGAGCTGAAAAGCAGCAACTGGAACATCAACTTCATCTGGATCAGACGACGATGACAAAATACATGTGACTGAAGCCGGAACACAAGTTTGATGGCTATTGGTATTTCTTCGCTGAAATTTTAGAGAATGGCTAAAAGAAATGTTTGTTTGTTATTTGGTATTTGGTTTTTAGGAGCATTAGCAACTAGGGCCATATTGCTCTGGTGATATGTGGTGGTCATTTCCTGACCTTTCCGCATCCTCCATATTTGGTGGGCACGGGCTCGAACCCCGGTCTAATCAAGAAGCGTGTGCTACGCACTGCTGCTCCTGCCCACCTGGCTACGGAGGAACCTGCTAAAAGAGATACAAGTCAAGTACAAGATGTAATTGCCAGTAAAATTGCATCTATTGGTGGCTTGGATCCAAATGACATCATGGAGCCAAGTGAAAGTCAGCAATGTGGAAATTGCTTAGATTACAATGAGCTGCTGAAAGAATTGAAAGAAAAGTCGATGGTATCAAGTCATTCAGAAATGCTTCAAATATTAACACTAGCTCCAGTTAGTTGGTCCATAAAGAGAACAATAGAAGAGTTTAGTGTCTTAGAAAGAACAGTCAAGAAAGCTAGAAAACTTAAAGCAGAAGAAGGAATCATGGGCATAATTGGAAAAAAGCATGGAAAAAAGTTTTCTGAGCAAGTAAAGCAAAAATTGATGGAATTTTTTGAAGATGATGAAGTTAGTCAGGTATGCACTGGAGAGAAAGATTACATTTCAATTAGAAATGCAGATGGAATAAAAATGCAAATGCGACTACTACTCAGCAACTTGAAGGAAATGTTTATAATTTATCGAGATAGAAATGGATCTGACATTGGATTTTCTAAATTTTGTGAACTTCGACCCAAGTGGTGTGTTACAGTTGGTGCACCAGGAACACATTCTGTATGTGTATGCACAATCCATCAAAATGTCAAGTTAATGCTAGCAGCAAGTCCTCTCATTGGTAAAACAGTCTGTTATTTAGAGAAAAAAGATTGTATGCTTCATCAGTGTGAAAAATGTTGAAGAATAGATGAATTAAAAAAAGTTTCTAGAAAATATTTTTGAAGACTATGGACCAGAAGATATTATTGAATTCAAGCAATGGATACACACTGACGGAGATAAACTGGACACAAAGCAATTAACAACAGAAGATTTTATTGAAGAGTTGAGTAAAAAGAAATTTAACCTTTCGTGTCAACACTACACTGCTAAACATCAAAGATACCATTTGAAGTCAACAAAGGAAAGCCTAATTGGTCATCTTGATGGATTTTGCAGAAAATTATTTATTTATTGTGCAAGATGCTGTTCAAGGTTCCACTGAGAGAATAGCCAGGCTACATTGCATCCATTTGTCATTTATTACACGGATGTTGAACTTCAGAATATATATTTCTGCATAATCAGTGACTGCCTTCGACATGACACAATTGCAGTGCATGTTTTCTAATCAACTTAATTGAATATTTGATGAGTTTCATGACAGAAATAAGGCACATTTACTACTTCAGTGATGGTTCTGCAGCTCAATACAAGAATTTCAGAATTTTATTAGCTTGTGTCATCATCAGAAGGATTTTGATATCAGTGCTGAATGGAATTTCTTAGCCACTAGCCATGGCAAGTCACCATGTGATGGAATTGGTGGAACAATAAAATCATTGGCAGCATGTGCAAGTCTCCAATGCCCATTTGAAGACCACATCCTGGCACCAAGAAACATGTTTGATTTTTGTGACAAGCATGACTGGTATAAAATTTTGTTTTGTTTCTAAAGAGGAAATTGAGCAAGTAAGGCCATGTGAAGAGAAAAGATTCATACATGGTCATACTATTATGCTTCTATTGGAATGAGCAGTAGTCTGAAAAACAAGATGCAGGGTATTTGAGAAACTGCTGGGAGTCATTGCGGTACAAGTAAACACATGGGTTGTGTTAGGGTAGCTAAGAAAAAGAACAGGTGCATGTATACTTGCGTGTACACCAATGCTAGGAGTTTGGTAAATAAATTTGATGAATTTGAGGTATTGCTCAAAACATCAAAGGCAGATATTGTTGGGATATCAGAGACATGGTGTCAAACAGATATAAGGAATGCAGAACTGGAATTTGGGAAGTACAATGTGTACAGGAATGATAGATAGGATAGGAAGGGAGGAGGGGTTATGCTATTAGTTAAGAAACACATAAAGTCCAAGGAAGTGAAGCCAGTCGACATCGATGGACAGGGCAGTGTCGAGTCAGTTTGGTGTGACATAAGCATAGGGAAATCAAAATTGAGAGTAGGAGTGTGCTATAGGCCTAATGACTCTGATGAGTATAATAAGATATTGTACAGGGAAATAGAGTGGGCCAGTAAATCAGAGAGTCTTGAAATGGGGGATTTTAATTTCCCAGATATGGACTGGAATTTGTGGGTTGGTCACTCGCACACTAGCAAGGCTTTTGTGGATTTATTGGATGATTGTTTTCTACATCAGCACGTTCGGGATGCAACTAGAGGGAGTAATATTCTTGATCTGATTATCAGTAGTGATTATTCATGCTTGTTATTTGGTTTTTAGGAGCATTAGCAACTAAGGCCATATTGCTCCGGGATATGCGGTGGTCATTCCCTGACCTTTCCGCATCCTCCGTATTTGGTGGTGACGGGCTCGAACCCCGGTCTAATCAAGAAGCGTGTGCTAAGCACTGCTGCTCCTTCCCACTTGGCTACGGAGGCGCCGATCATTCATGCATTAAGGATCTGCAGATAAAGGAACCACTAGGTGGCAGTGATCACAGTGTTTTGAATTGGGATTTACTCAAAGGGGTAACTACCATTAGGGGTAAAGGGAAGGGATTTTGCTTTTGTAAAGGTGACTACGGTGGTCTGAGACAGCATTTAAACCGTATAGACAGTATCTATACGTTGATACTGTCTTTACGGTTACCAACAGCAAATTCAAAACGGGAAGCATTCAAACAATTTATCTTGTAAGCTACTAGGCTTTACATACCAAATAAGAAATATTGCTGTCATCCATTTAGGCCTAAATGGATGACAGATACACTAATGAGACATATGACAGTGAAGAAAAATGAATGGAATACATATAAATTAATGGGTGTCATGGAAGCCTATGATAGATATAAGCTGGTCTGTAACCAAGTCACAAAGGAGATTAGGCAGGCAAAAGCAGATTATGAGAAATCTTTGGCAAAGGATGCAAAGAAAAAAGCAAAGAGTTTTTAACCTATGTAAATTCTAGAAGGAAAGGGAAAAATCAGATTGGTCCACTAGATACTGATGGTTCAACTGTTCATGATCCTGCTAAGGTGGCTAACAAACTAAATGAGTATTTTGCATCTATATTCACACATGAAAAGTTATTCAGGAAGGGGAATGCTAGAGGTGAATTAAACTCTGGTAGTGAGCTAGATGCTTTTGTAATAACTGAGAGGAAAGTGGAGGGGAAATTGTTGAAGATAAACATAAAAAAGGCACCCAGGGTGGATGGGATCAATCCAGTTATATTAAAGGAGGCAGCAAAGGCAGTAAGCAAACCCTTAGCCGTAATTATGAGAACCTCTTTGGACTAGGGGGAGGTACCCATGCACTGGAGATGTGCAAATGTGACCCCAATTCACAAAGGGGGATCAAAAGGCAACACAAGTAATTACAAACCTGTTAATTTAACTTCTATTCCAGGAAAATGAATGGAGACACTGGTTAAAGAAGCACAGCAGGATCATCTAGACAAAACTTCAGATAGAGCTTCGACACAGCATGGTTATGTTAAGGGAAAGTCTTGCCTGACCAATTTGATTGGATACTATGATGTGGTCACAAAGGAACTGGATGCAGGGAATAACTTGAATATCATAGATTTGGATCTTAGAAAGGCTTTTGATACTGTTGCACATGGAAGACTGCTGAACAAATTGGAGCAGTGTGGCACTGAAGGCAAATTGCTGCTATGGATAAAGGGATGGTTGAGTGGGAGAAAACAGAGAGTGGTAATCAATGGACACTGCTCATTGTGGACTAATGTTATTAGTGGAGTCCCTCAGGGTTCAGTGTTGGGTCCATTATTGTTTTCTATATTTATAAATGATATTGATGATGGTATATCAAGCATAATGTTCAAGTTTGCAGACGATACGAAGGTTGTAAAAGTTGAGCAGATGGGCTCAGAGGTGGCAAATTAAGTTTAACATTGACAAATGTAAAGTACTACATGTGGGTAGCAGTAACCCCAGAGTAATGTATCATTTCTGTGGTACTACACTGACAGTGGTAGAGAACGGAAAGGACCTGGGGATAATTTTGCTGGCAGATATGAGTTTTCTGAGCAGTGCAGACGGTCTGCAAGAGTAGTTCATAGTGTCTTGTCAATATTATACACAAATTTTTCTAGAAGGGATAAGGAGTTGATTATCCCCTTGTATAAAACAATGGTCAGGCCACACTTTGAGTACTGTATACAGGTCTGGAAGCTTCATTTTAAGAAAGATGTAGAGTTGTTGGAATGAGTACAGAGAAGGGCAACAAGATTAGTGAATGGAACAAGGGGTTGTCCATACGAAAAAGGGCTTAAATTTTGCAAATTACAGTGTCTGGAAACTAGGCATCTGCGAGGTGATCTGATTGAGGTGTATAAAGCCTTGAATGGTTTGAGCATGGTCAATGCTGATGGGATTCTTCCTCTTGCTCAGAATAATCACCTGAGAAGGCATAAATTCAAATTGAGGAAAGACAGATATAGGATAGATGTGCGGAAATTTGCCTTAACCAGCGGGTAGTTGGTTGGTGGAACAGACTTCCATCCTTTGTTGTGAAAGTTGATAGCCGAAATAAATTTAAAGCTGAGCTGGACAGGCATTTGGAATGGATGGAGAGGTGAAATGGGAGCGTTTTTTTTTTTTTGGCTGATGCTGCATAAGCTTGTTTTCTTGCATCATATGCCTCTACTAATGCTAATGTTATTGCTGGAACAAGAGAAAATCATCACTTCAATCCTATTGATTCAAGACAAATTTGTGTTTGCAGAGTATCAAATGACACACCTTCAAAATTTGTAGCTCATGTAGATCAGACTAGTGAAACTAATATACAATGTGTGCCAATTGTTAGTTTACAACCTGGCCAATATATTGCCTTGCCTGTATTTATGACAATAATTGGTGGATTGGAAATATTTGTGAAATTTCATTTGAAGAAGAACATGACGTTTTGGTAAATTTCATGCATCCTCATGGAGCAGCTCACTCATTTCACTGGCCTGCTAGACATGTTATCTGCTGGATTCCTAAACAACAAATTATTTCAAATCTTTCAGCTGCAAAAAAAAAAAAAAAAACAATAGACAACAATATAGCTTGCCTGAAGTAGTAATATCAACCATCAATGAAAAATTCCAGTCATTACAAAGCAGTGATTCAATATCTTCACACACTTGCTTATTTCAAATTGTATTGTGTTTTAAATTAATTATGTTGCAGTTATAAATTCTTTCAAGAATAGAAACTAATAGAACACCATCTTTATATTTGGAATCCTGAATAAATACTACTTTTCAGGCTTGGGAACTTGCACTAAAGAAACCCATGCAAATTCTTTTCTTGTCATTTGCACCCCCATTGTAAAAATACAGATTTTTTGTGCATTGGCAATCCTTTCTCCTTAAACCAAAGGGCAGAGTAACTTCACCATGAAATTAGTATGCAAATATAAAATGTTTAAGGCCATTTTTTAGGCCTTAAGTAGCAAGACACAAAACTGAAAAGCCACGATCCTTGTTGCTTAAAACTTGCTCTTTCCAATGATGGCAAAAACGAGAGAATTGAAGGTGTCCCACATTAAGATATTTGCCCCTAAAGATAGGTCAAATTTTTACTTTCAAATTTTGGGTCTATCTTGTTTGTTTGTTATTTGGTTTTTAGGAGCATTGGCAACTAAGGCCATATTGCTCCGGGATATGCAGTGGTCATTTCTTGACCTTTCTGCATCCTCTATATTTGGTGGTGACGGGTTCGAACCCCGGTCTAATCAAGAAGCGTGTACTACGCACTGCTGCTCCTTCCCACCTGGCTATGGAGGCGCCACGGGTCTATCTTTGAAGGAAAATATCTCAGTTAGCAAACAAGAATAAGAGCTCATATATAGTTAAGCTAAATTCATGCAGATGCTAACTGGAATGCCCAAAGAAGAAGGTAAGGTTTTTATTTCAAAGCTATGACTTTCAAATTTCTTTCTTAAATTTGTCGTGACAAATTTTTGATTCCAGTTTTCGACCACATTGTAAAAAATGTGAAAGTTTTTGAGTCTGGACACCAAAAGTTTTGCATTCTCTGCCAAAAGTTAACTAGGTATACCACGTTTCAGGGCACTACCTCTCAATGTTGTGCAATGGTAACACTTAAAACTTTGAATATTTTTACTGAATTAGTCCGCATAACACAAGTGACCTCCACAAAAAAGTTGCTGGTGCCTCAAGGATACTACATCTTGAGCTGAATTTTTGCAAAGCTTCTTTGGAAACTTGTTTAAACCCCCTTTTTTATTTTACAGATTAAAATGCGTATACTCATTGTATAGTTTTTGTGTTTTTTACATGGGAGTAATTAACCCATTTGGACTATCCCGAGTTATCTCATGTATGCCAAAAAGTGTGCAAATTATACAGATTTTTTTAATAAATTAGCACTTGTGCTGAAACAGAAAAACTCTTCATTACTCATTATATAGATAAATTTAAAAAATCAAGTGTAACGCACAAGCAGTAAGCTCCTGCCACAAGCAATAATCGCGAACTAACTACATTCTGAGACGCAACCACCCCAAGTGAATAGGCAAGGTAAGCGTCGCTTACAGGCGGCAGTTCAAAAGTGTGATAAAATAATTTTCAATATTGTTTTTGTGAATTATTTTCACGGGCTCAGTATTCTGCACTTAGGACGGCAAATTATATTTTGCTTATTGGCGGTATAGGAATGCGCGCTACTGTTCTTACACTTCTCTACAATAGAAGTAAGACAAAAGCCAGTCGTCTGCTTACAAGAGTAAGAAAATCCTGAGAAATATCGGGATTTACTTGGCTAATGCAATATTAGGGAGAGAAATTCCAGAGAAAATATGTTTCAGTCCTAAAATTTGGAGGTATTATTGTTTGCTTCAGGTATTATTGAATCCCGAGATATTTCGTGTAGTTCCAAATAACTTTTTAAACTAAAAACGAGATTTCTCAGGATAATCCATGAAGAGATGAAACATCTACACCAAGTTCCAACAAAATTGAAGATGCTCGAGCAGGGACCATCTTCAAAATTAGGTCACTTGACAAGGAATCACCCAACTAGTAGGGCTTATGTTCTCTGGTTTCCAACGTGAAAACTCCAATTACTCCACTTTTATGTAGCGGAGTGGTATACCGTGTAACTTGCAAAGATTGTGACAATTGCTATATAGGGGAGAGCTCGAGATGCCTTCATGACTACCTTGCAGAGCATGACAGATCAATGTGCCGTGGTGACATTGACCACTCCGCTTGATGATCCTGCTCAAGCAGTTGATAAATTGAATGAATATTTCGCATCTGCATTCACACAATAGGAGTTATTCAAGAAGGGGAGTCAGAGGTTGTTTGTTTGGTTTTTAGGAGCATAAGCAACTAAGGCCATATTGCTCCGGGGATATGCGGCGGTCATTTTCTGACCTTTCCGTATCCTCCGTATTTAGTGGTGACGGGCTCGGACCTCGGTCTAATCAAGAAGCGTGTGCTACGCACTGCGCTCCTTCCCAACTGGCTACGGAGGCGCCAGGGGGAATCAGAAGTTTATCAAACTCTAACAGGGAGATAACTGATTTTGTAATGACTGAGTGCAAAGTGGAGGAGAAATTGTTGAAGTTAAATATAAAAAAGGCACCTGGGGCAGACGGGATCTATCCAGTTATAATGAAGGAGGCAGCAAGGGAAGTAAACAAACCCTTAGCCATAATTATGAGAACATCCTTAGAGTCAGGAGAGGTTCCCATGGACTGGAGGTGTGCAAATGTATCCCCAATTTACAAAGGGGGTTCAAAGGATGACACAAATAATTATAGACCTGTTAGTTTAACTTCTGTTCTGGGGAAAGTAATGGAGTCACTGGTTAAGGAGGTGATACAGGATCACCTAGACAAAACAGCAGTAATAGTTCAGACACACCATGGGTTAATTAAGGGGAAGTATTGTCGGACCAATTTGATTGGATACTACAATGCAGTCACAAAGGAACTGGATGCAACAAATAATTTTGATATCATATACTTGGATTTCAGAAAAAACATTTGATACTGTTGCACATGGAAGACTGCTGTATAAATTGGAGCAGTATGGCATTAAGGGCAAGTTACTGCAATGGATAAAAGGATGGCTGAGTGAAGGAAGAGAGTGGTAATAAACGGAAACTGCTCTCCGTGGACTAATGTTATTAGCTGATTCCCCCAGGGTTCGGTGCTGGGCCCATTGTTGTTTTGTGTATTTATCAATGATATTGATGAAGGCATACCAGGCTTAACAGTAGTAGTAGTAGTGGCATGTGATACAAGCAAGTAAGCGTATCAGCTTATGCAGCATCAGTCAAAAAAAAAAAAAAAAACACACCATTCCGTCCAAATGCCTGTCCAGTTCCTCCTTGAATTTATTCAACCTATCAACTTCCACAATGACAGGTGGAGGTTTGTTCCACCAAATAACTACCCGCTGGTTAAAGGCAAATTACCGCACATCTATTCTACGTCTGTCCTTTCTTAATTTGAATTTAGATTCGTAATCTGAACAAGTGGAAGGATCCCATCAGAATTCAGCGTGCTCAACCCATTCAAGGCCTTATACACCTCAATCAGATCACCACACAGGTGCCTAGTCTCCAACCACTGCAATTTGCAGAACTTAAGCCTCGCTTGGTAAGAAGATCCCTTCATTCCCCTCACCAATCTTGTTGCCCTTCTCTGTACATGCTCAAGCAAATCTACATCCTTCCTAAAATGAGGCCTCCGGACCTGTACACAGTATGCAAGGTGTGGCCTGACCATTGCCTTATACAGAGGGACAATCACCTCCTTTTCCTTGCTAGCAAAGTTCCTATATATCACTGACAAAACCCTCATGACCTGCCCTGGCAGCCTATCTGCATTGCTCAGAAAACTTCATATCTGACTGCACAATTACTCCGAGGTTTTTTTCATTTTCTATCACCTTAAGTGTAGTACCACACAGTTGGTACGTTTCTATGGGGTTACTTCTACTCATATGCAGTACTTTGTATTTGTCAAGGTTAAACTTCAGTTGCCACTTCTTAGCCCATATGCTCAAATTATCTAGATCCTGTTGCATTAGTACACTGCCATTACTGTCATTAACAATCCTGCCAACCTTTGTATCATCTGCAAACTTCGACATTAAGCCTGATATACCTTCATCATTATCACTGATAAATATACAAAACAACAGTGGATCCAACACAGAACCATGTGGGACTCCACTAAGAAATTAGTCCACGAAGACCAGCACCCATTGATTACCACCCTCTGTTCTCCACTTAACCATCCTTTTATCCATTGTAGCAACTTACCCTTAATACCATTTTGCTCCAATTTGTACAATAGTCTTTCATGCGCAACAGTGTTAAAAGCTTTCCTGAAATCCAAATATATGATATCAAAATTATTTTTTGCAACCAGTTCCTTTGTAACCACATCATAATATCCTATCAACTTTGCAAGGCAAGACTTTCCCTTAACAAACCCATGCTGTGTCTGAATTATTGCTGCAGTCTTGTCTAGATGATCCTGCGATGCATCTTTAACTGACTCCATTATTTTACCCGGAACAGAAGTTAAACTAACTGGTCTGTAATTTGTGAATTGGGGATACATTTGCACATCTCCAGTCCGTGGGAACCTCCCCTGAGTCCAAGGATGCTCTCATAATCATGGCTAAGGGTTTGCTTAGTTGCTTTGCCACCTCCTTTAATATAACTGGATAGATCCCAACCACCCCAGGTGCTTTGCTTATGTTTAACTTCAACAATTTCTCCTCCATTTTGCTCTCAGTTATTACAAAATCATTAAGCATCCTGCTACAATTTGATAACCTTCTGCCATTTTCAAACCCTAATAATTCCTCATGTGTGAATACAGATGCAAAATACTCCTTCAGTTTGTTTGCTATCTGAGCAGGATCTCATCAACAGTCGAACCATCGATGTCAAGAGGACCAATTGGATTTATCCTCTTCCTTTTAGAGTTTATATAAGTAAAGAAATCCTTGCTGTTTTTCTTAGCATCTTTTGCCAAGGATTTCTCGTAATCCTTCACCTGCCTAACTTCCTTTGTGACCTTATTACAGA
Organism: Mastigoproctus giganteus; assembly: GCF_048544385.1. Lineage (NCBI taxonomy): Eukaryota > Metazoa > Arthropoda > Arachnida > Uropygi > Thelyphonidae > Mastigoproctus > Mastigoproctus giganteus. Next base: position 101,722,272 of record NC_143584.1, on the reverse strand, counting down.
CAAGCTTATATCTGCCATAGGCATCTGAGTCACTTGATAATTCATATGCATCCCATGCATATGTATTATCAAGTGAATTATTAGTTCATTAGATAACCAGTATGAATTATTAGTTCATCAGATAACCATTTAGGCCTAAACCTTGAACAATATTTCTTAATTGGTGTGAAACGTTTAGTAGCATCCACAATTAATTCCTTGAATGCTTCCCACTTAGAATTTACTGTTGGTAACATCGTCATTTGATTCCACTGTACAGAATTTAAAAACTGTCTGAGACCACTGTACTCACCTTTACGGAAGCAAAAACCATTTCCTTTACCCCTGATGGTAATTAAATCTTTAAGTAAATCCCACATCAGTACACTGTGATCACTGCCACCTAGTGGTTCCTTTATCTGCAAATTCTTAATACATGAATGATCACTGCTGATAACCAGATTAAGAGTATTACTCTCTCTGATTGCTTCTCAAACATGCTGCTGCAGAAAACAATCATCCAATAAATCCACAAAAGTCTGACTAGTTTGTGAGTGACCAACCCACAAGTTCCAGTCAATATCTGGGAAGTGAAAATCCCCCATTATAAAACATTAGGATTTACTAGCCCACTCCATTTCTCTGTAAATTGTTCATTGTACTCATTCGAGTCATTAGGCCTATAACACACTCCTACTCTTATTTCAGCTTTCGCAGTGCTTATGTCACACCAAACTGACTCAACAGTGCACTGTTCATCTATATCAACTGGGTGCACTTCTTTTGATTTTATGTTTTTCTTAATTAACAGCATAACACCTCCTCCCATTCAATCCTGTCTATCCTTTCTGCACACATTGTACTCCCCAAATTCCAGTTCTGCATTCCTTATTTCTGTGTGACACCACGTCTCTGCTCTCCTAACAATATCCGCCTTTGATGTCTTGATCAACACTTCAAATTCATCAAATTTATTTACTATACTTCTAGCATTGGTATACATGCAAGCATACATGCTCCTATTCTTATTCCTAGTTACCCTAACACATCCCATATATCCGCCTATTTCACGATGACTGCCATCCATCCCTGAAACCCCCAACACCCCTCGCTCCAGGTCGCTACTTATTCTAATAGAAGTTTTGCAAGAATCACCTTCACCTCTGCCTGCGGCTACAGTTAAACTATTAGTCCTTGTATCCCCCCAAGCTAGCAGTTTTCCGACCCACCTAACACTGCCTGAATAGCATCAGAAAATATTCTTGCACCTTTTCTATTTAAGTGTATCCCATCCCTGTAGAAGCAGTCTCTCCTGTTAACAAGTACAGACCAGGCTGAAAAAAATTCTATCCCTTGATCCTTGCACAATCTTTCCAGGGCCGAACTGACCGACAAGGCTCTCATCATATACTCCCTTCTATCGTGTCTGAGCAGAATTGCAGACACTTTCAAATTCAACCCTAATTCCTGGCTTTTTTTCAACAGTGACCTGTACTTGCTAAGTAATTCCGCCGGTCTCCTACTCTTAATATCATTGTGCAAACGTGTACAACTATATCACCTTTTTTGCCCTTAAAAGATGATATCTGCTCTGCAATGTCATCAACCTTTGCCCCTGGCAGAAATCATTTTTACAAAGCATGTTAACCATTTCCCTGAAAATAGTCACCACCAACTACTAGTTCCTGTGGGACCAGCGCATTCAGCCATTAATGTCCATGTTTGCAGACGATACAAAAGTTGGCAGGGTTGTTAATGACAGTAAAGACAGTATGCTACTGCAACAGGACTAGAAAAGTTAGGCAGATTGACTGAGAAGTGGCAACTGACGTTTAATCTTGACAAATGCAAAGTACTCCATATGGGTAGCAGTAACTCAAGAGAAATGTGCCAACTGTGTGGTGCTACACTCAGGGAGGTGGAGAATGAAAAACACCTGGGGGTAATCATGCAGTCAGATATGAAGTTCTCTGAACAGTGTAGACGGGCTGCCAGAACAGGTCATGGACTTTTACCATTGATATATAGGAATTTTGCTAGAAGAGACAAGGAGGTGATTATCCCTTTGTATAAGGCAATGGTCACACCAAACCATGAGTACCATATACATGTCTGGAGGCCTTATTTTAGGAAGGATGTAGAGTTACTAGAACGAGCACAGAGAATGGCAACAAGGTTGGTGAAAGGGGGTGCACTTACGAAGAAATGCTTTAGTTCTGCAAGTTGCAGCATCTGGAGACTAGGCACCCGAGAGATGATCTGATCGAGGTATATAAATCCTTGAATGGTTTGAGCAGGCTCAATGCTGATGAGATACTTCTGCTTGCTGAGATTAAGAACCTGAGGGGGCATAGATTGAAAGTTGACCTGTAACCAAGTTACAAAGGAGGTTAGGCAAGCGAAGGCAGATTACGAGAAATCTTTGGCAAGGGATGCAAAGAAAAACAGCAAAGAGTTCTTTACTTATGTAAACTCTAGAAGGAAGGGGATGAATCAGATTGGTTCACTTGATATCGATGGGTCAACTGTTGATGATCCTGCTCAGGTAGTTAACAAACTGAATGAATATTTTGCATCGACATTCACACATGAGGAGTTATTCAGCAAGGGGAATGCCAGAGATGTATTCAACTCTGGCAGTAAGCTAGAGAATCTTGTAATAACGGAGAGTAAAATGGAGGAGAAATTGTTGAAGATAAATACAAGAAAGGCACCTGGGGTGGATGGGATCTATCCAGTTATATTAAAGGAGGCAGCAAAGGAAGTAAGCAAACCCTTAGCCATAATTATGAGAGCCTCCTTGGACTCAGGGGAAGTACCCATAGACTGGAGATGTGCAAATGTGACCCCAATTCACAAAGGAGGATCAAAGGGCGACACAAGTAATTATAGACCTGTTAGTTTAACTTATGTTCCTGGAAAATTAATGGAGGCACTGGTTAAAGAAGCACTGCAGGATGATCTAGACAAGACTTCAGTTATAGCTCAGACACAGCATGGTTTTGTTAAGGAGAAGTCTTGCCTGACCAATTTGATTGGATACTATGATGCAGTCACAAAAGAACTGGATGCAGGGAATAACTGATATTATATACTTGGATCTTAGAAAGGCTTTTGATACTGTTGCACATGGAAGACTGCTGCACAAATTGGAGCAGTGTGGCATTGGAGGCAAATTGCTGTTATGGATAAAGGGGTGGTTGAGGGGGAGAAGACAGAGAGTGGTAATCAATGGACACTGCTCATCGTGGACTAATGTTATTAGTGGAGTCCCTCAGGGTTCAGTATTGGGTCCATTATTGTTTTCTGTATTTATAAATGATACTGATGATGGTATATCAAGCTTAATGTCCAAGTCTGCAGACGATACGAAGGTTGGCAGGGTTGTCAATGACATTACTGACACTATGCTACTGCAACAGGATCTGGAAAGGTTGAGCAGATGGGCTGAGAGGTGGCAAATTAAGTTTAACATTGACAAATGTAAAGTACTACACATGGGAAACAGCAACCCCAGAGTAAAGTATCAACTCTGTGGTACTACACTGACAGTGGTAGAGAATGAAAGGGACCTGGGGGTGGTTGTGCAGGCAGACATGAAGTTTTCTGAGCAGTGCAGATGGGCTGAAGAGTAGCTCATGGTGTATTGTCGATGATATATAGGAATTTTTCTAGCAGGGATAAGGAGGTGATTATTCCTTTGTATAAGGCAATGGTCAGGCCACACCTAGAGTACTGTATACAGGTCTGGAGGCCTCATTTCAAGAAGGATGTAGAGATGCTGGAACGATTACAGAGAAGGGCAACAAGATTAGTGAATGGAACAAAGGGGTGCTCTTACGAAGAAAGGCTTAAGTTTTGCAAATTACAGTGTCTGGGGACTAGGCACCAGCGAGGTGATCTGATAGAGGTGTATAAAGCCTTGAATGGTTTGAGCATGCTCAATGCTGATGGGATTCTTCCTCTTGCTCAGAATAATCACCTGAGAGGGCATAAATTCAAATTGAGAAAGACAGATATAGGGTAGAGGAAATTTGCCTTTAGCCAGCGGGTGGTTGGTTGGTGGAATAGACTTCCATCCCTTGTTGTGGAAGTTGATAGCCTAAATAAGTTTAAGGCTCAGCTGGAGAGGTATTTCGAACAAACAGAGGGGTGAAGTGGAAGTGGTTATTTTTTATTTATTTATTTTTTTTTTTTTGGCTGATTCTGCATAAGCTTGCTTTATTGCATCAAATGCCTCTACTAATGCTAATGCTAATTGAAATTGAGGAAAGACAGTTTTAGAATAGATGTGCAGAAGTTTGCCTTTAGCCAGCGGGTAATTGTTTGCTGGAACAGACTTCCATCTGTTGTGGAAGTTGATAGCTTAAATAAATTTAAAGCTGAACTAGACAAACATTTGGAGTGACCGGATGGGTGAAATGGAAATGGTTTTTTTTTTTTTTTTTTTGGCTGATGCTCTATTTGCTTGCTTTCTTGTATCATATGCCTCAACTAATGCTAATGTGTTTATTATGACAGTTAGAACATTCTTTGTTCTAACGGTTAGTTGATCGTTTGCCTATGCTACAACATAGCATAAATACTTCACATTTTATCTGGCTATAATTTAATATTTATTCATTTGGGCTAAGCCTGTACGAACCAACATGAAAATATGTTTAAGAAAATACAAATATCATTAATATATTGGTCATTAGCTAGACATTGGGAAAAGAATAGGAATAATAGTGCCACCTCACTAAAGATAAAAAAATAATAATAATTAAATAGTGCAAAACTAATTGAATAATGCATATGTATATGTATTCCATTTATATATATTTCTTTTATATATATAAATACAGGGTGTTTCCTGTATGTATATATATAAATGAAAATTATGTATACACACTTTAAAAATTTATAATTAATGAACAATATGCACCAATTTCATTTTCTTAAACTTATTTTGTAGCTTAAAAATAGATAATTTTTATTTTATTTTATAGATACTGCTAAAATGATGGAGAGTACCCAATTAAGTTTTGAAGAAAGAAAGGCAACTATAAAATGATACTGGAAGTATGAAAATATCAATGAAACTCAGCGTGCTTGGAAATCACGATAGGAAACAAAAGTGCGCACCCGTTTAACAATTACTCGTTTACGGGATAAATTTGAGGAACATGGAACCATTAAGCATATCAATAACTTAGCATGTGGCAGGATGAGGACATTAAGAAGACCCAAGAAAATCAAGAAGACGGTGTTCACAAGAGCTACGTTTAAACTATACAAGCATTTTTAGAATGATGAAGGAATTAAAAAATTCAAAAAGAAGCAGAAAACATTTCATCAGATTTGTGAATTTCAGTATGCAGATCTGTTGAAGATTGATGCCACTCGTGCATTAATGCTGATGAAGAGCATTTTGAACAATTAAAGTAAAGTTATTGTAAAAAATTGTTTTTTTGTCTTCAAAGTGTCAAAAAACACTTATATTTGTATATATTGTTCATTAAATATAAATTTTTAAAGTGTATATACATAATTTTGAAACAGCTGTATATAAAATAACAGAGAAAGCAACGGGAAACTACCCTGTAAAGAGATCATATCCCTAGTAATCCTATGATGAGCGAGCTAGAGGTGCCTGAAGGATCTGGCAGCTACAAAACCATCATAGCATAACATAATGCTGATGGTGATGTTCGGCCTCGCAGGGGAGGTGTCAGGGCTACCAAGGTCGCCAACTTGATAAATCCCTGTTGTGGAATTGGGACATGGAACTTACAAATAATTTTGACATGTGGAAAACTGGAGAGTGTCAAAAGAAAAATGCACAGGAATAGTATTGATGTGTTTGGAGTAGCAGAAACAAGATGGAGTGAAGTGGGAGAATTTGTAAGCGGAGACTATAAAATTGTGCACTCTGGAAGTAGTGGTGGGGGGGGGGTATGGCAATAATTATGACAGGAAGATCCATGAGAGCACTAGTAGATGTGGAATCACTGGGACACAGATTATCATTTGCTGAAATGAAAGGTTAAATTTGCTGAAAATCTGGTCGACGTGGTAATTATACAAGTTTATATGCCAACTTCAAATAATGTTGACGAATCAGTTGAGGATCAGATCAAGAGACAATGTGATAATTATGGGGGATTGGAATGCGGTGGTTGGAGAGAGAAGGTAAGAAAAGACTGTGGGGAACTTAGGTCTGGGTGTGAGAAACACAAGAGGTTGAGGCTTACTGGAGTTTTGTACAGAAGAGAGTCTAATGGTAGCAAATATGTGGTTTAAGGCACTACTCCAAAGAAGATATACATGGAAGAATCCTGGTAACTCATGAAGGTACAAAATTGATTACATCTTAGTTAAACAGAGATAATGTAATCCAGTGAAGAAAGCAATATCCTATCCAGGAGCGGACGGAGTTTCAGACCACTTGCTCATAAAGATGAATGTGGAACTAAAATTGAAGCACTTGAATAAAAGGAAATCATTCACGAGATGAAACATTGAGAAATTTAGAAAAGAGTGCAAAAAAAATGTGCTTCAAAATCTGAGGAGACTATAGACGACCTAGAGCAAAACTGGTCTTTAATCAAGGAGATGACTTGTAAAGCTGTATTGGTGGCTCTGGGTAAGAAAAAAATAGGAGGAAAATTAAGTGAAAATTAGGAGGAAGCCTTAGATCACAGATCTTTTACTGCAAAAAATGGATGAAAGGAGGAGACTGAAAGGCCAAAAAAATGATGATGATCAAAGGAACTATCATAGATTGAAGAATGAAATTGATAGGAATGTAGGAAATCTAAAGAACAGTGGTGGGTAGAGAACCGTCAAGAGATTAAAATGCTTGAACAACAAGGCCGGGTGGACTTGGCAAATAGAAAAATCAGAGAGTTAACAAGAAAGAGTAAAGAGTAGCGGAATAGAAATGAGAGCGATGCGGGATGAAAAGGGAATGACAGTACTGAACTTCGAAGAACAAAAAGAAAGATGGAGGAGATATATTGAAGAACATTATGAAGATTCAACCACGTACACATGGAGGTACGGCACTAGAAGGACAAGAAAGCATGGAGGAGGAAATATCTAAGGATGAATTCAACACAGTTGTAAAGTCCCTTAGCAATAACAAAGAATCAGGAATTCACGATGTACCCGCAAAGCTTTTAAATTACAGTGGAGAAAATCTAAAGAAGGCCTTATTTGAACTCAATAAAGATGATATACGGGGATGAATTGGCTGGAGAAATTCTGCACATCAATCATAATCCCCATACCCAAGAAGATGCCACCAACAGTATGCCAAGACTACAGAACTATAAGGCTTATTACCCAAGCATCCAAGATTCTGCTGAAAGTTATCAAAATTCATATGGAGAATCATAACAAACAATTTCTGGATGACTCACAGTGTAGTTTTCGCACAGGCAGATCGATGAGAGATGCTATTGCAATGTTGAGAATTTTGGGAGAGAAAATGTATAATATGGGAACAAACTTCTGTGTGTTTTATGGATTACGAGAAGGCGCCTGATAGAGTAATCTAGAGAGAACTGTTTCTATTGCTTGAGAAAATCGGATGCAAAAAGATTACTGGACTGATCTATGACTTATATAGAAGACAAAATGAAGATGATAAGAGTGAGGGGAGAACTGACAGAAAAAGCTAAAGTTAAAAAGGGTTGTTATTTGTTATTTGGTTTTTAGGAGCATTAGCAACTAAGGCCATATTGCTCCAGGATATGCGGTGGTCATTCCCTGACCTTTCCACATCCTCCATATTTGGTGGTGACAGGCTTGAGCCCCGGTCTAATCAAGAAGCGTGTGCTACGCACTGCTGCTCTTTCCCACCTGGCTACGGAGGCGCAGTTAAAAAAAAAAAAAAAAAAAAAAAAAAAAAGGGAGTAAGACAGGGATGCTTACTTTCACCTGGTTTGTTCAATGCTTTTCCCAAAGTGCTAATTATGGTGGCACTTGGGAATATTAAGTGGGGGTTTAAAATAGGCGATAAGTACGTACAGGCTATTAAGTTTGCAGACAATCAGGCCATACTAGCAGGTTGCTCTGCTACATGGGAAATAAAATGATCAAAAGACTAAATAAGAAAATGCTGAAGTATGGAATAAAGATAAACGTGATAAAAACAAAGGCAATGATGATGGGTAAAAGGTTAGTTCCCTTTCGAATTGAGATCAATGGAGTAAGAATACAACAGATAGAGCAATTTAGGTATGTGGGACAGTTATTTACATATCAGGTCAAACTGAGATTCAATGCAGAATTGAAATGGCAAAACAATCTTTCAAGAATAAACTGTTGTTGATTACACAGAAGAAGATGTTGCAGGAAATTAGGAAGAAGATAGTAATGACATATATCTGGTCAATGTCACTATATGCAGCAGAGACATGGATTCTAACAAAGAGAGACAAAAAGAGACTTGAGGCCTTCAACATGTTGTGCTGGAGCAGGATGGAAAAAATTAAATGAACTGAAAAAGTGTCAAATGTGGAAGTACAGCACACTCTTGATTAACCGGGATCAGATTAACTGGGACACTTCAAGGCTCCAAATTTAAAAAAAAAAAAATCAACTACAAATCGTAAAATTCAAGTAATAACTAGAATAGGTATAAACAGATGTTTTGCAAGTCGTAAATAAGCAACAAGAAGTGGCATTAAAAGTCATCATTGAGAGATTAATGTACCTGTTATATTGAAACTTCCGCTGTCTTCACACCTGCTGTTCAAAAAAAAAAAAAAAAAAAAAAATGTTTAGTTTGTTTTAGTGTGTCCGTCGATTGTTGTGTTCAGTCACACTGCAAAAAGACAAATTTTGTTTTGTTATTTATATCAGGGATACTAAAATTTTTTTTTATAATAAATATTTTCTTTTTCTTTAGAAATGACAAAAATAATGGGTAAATGCAAAAGACGTAACTTTGGACACATGTTAATTTTTTCTCACTCAATTTTTTTTCTTTTTTAGGATTGTAAAATTTAAAACAGTAAAAAAAAAAAAAAAAAAGGCAATCAATAACGATGATCACGACACGCACAAATTGCACAAGTGAGATATGGAGTAACAAGCTTAAAAATAGGAATGAAGAGAAGATTCTTAAAATTTATTTATGTTTTTTTTTTTATATGACTGAAGATTTCAGTGAAGGGGACACACATTTCACCATAATAACTAAAAACCCATGGAATTCCAGCTATCGGTATTATTGCAAATGCAATATGATTGAGATTACTGCCCATTTATAAATGAATTGCACTAACAGAAAAGCCCAATAAACCAGAAGGTACAAATTATTTTTATTGTTTTATGGCAGTGATCTCCAGACATAGTAAAATGTGGGTCAAATGGGGTGATAATACTGTAGTGAGTTTTCACCTTAAGCCTGTGAAGTTCTTTACACAGAAAATTTAATTTTGACCGTTACCATGGTGCCGACTAAGAGAATAAGTCACAGAGGTACTAGTAAATCTACCAAGAAAAGGAAAGCGATTGAGTTGGATCAGAAAATTAAAATAATAAGGATGTATGAAAATAGTCAAAAATTAACAAGTATCATGTGGAATTCAGATTTGTCAGTGCACTGATGAACACAATAATAAAGGACAAAGACAGAATCCATGAATCATTGAAGGGATTGGCACCGACGAAGTCAAATATAATAACTAAGGCTACGAAATACATGTTTTAACAGTACAATAACGTGTTTTTCCTATCTTTTATGTTTTCTTTTCTTATGTGCCACTCCGGCTACTTCACTGCTGTTCCAAGATAAAGTTTTTAATTGAACTAATTAAAAATATATAACTAATACATAAAAAATATATAACAAATTAATCGAAAAATATATAACTATTTTTCTTCATTCTTTTTGAGGATATTATGTGGTTTTTGTAATTTTGGTATATCAGGGATATAGTAGAAATATTTTATTCGTCATTCCTGAGTTATGCAAAAGTTGACTTACGTAAGAAGTCCTGGAATGTATCTCTTATGCATGTTAGGGACTTACTGTATTTTTGGATTAACCGGGAAATAGATTATCCGGAATTTTTTTTTTACCATCTATCCTGGAAAATCAAGAGTCTACTGTATTAAGATGTGTCCAAGAACAAAGGAAAATTCCAGGTAGAATAAGATCAACTAGACTGAAATGGGTAGGCCACTTGACTCGACATGGTGGTTTGCTTCTCGATGCAATGGAGGAAAAACGCCCTAGGGGTAGACCAAAAAAACCCTTCATCGGGACGTTGCGGGATGATGCAGGATTTCAAAATTTTAAGGAACTAAAACAAATGGCACAGAGAGACAAAGATGGCGACAGCTCATCAGAGGAACTGACCAGTCACAAGGGTGAATTACTAATGATGGTGATTTAATTTATAGACATCTATTAATACGGGTACCCTGGTTTTGAAAGTTCAGAATACAGTCACTGATATTAACTTTTTGATCCAGTATTGCAATCTCTACTCCCCTTATCTCCCTGAAGCAAGAGAGAATCGATGCTCATATGCTGTGCTGCTCTAGAGGCAAAATTTCAGCTAAAAATTAAATAGTTTAAACTACTCTGATACACTAATACTATGTGATATCCAAGTACAACTACAACAACAACAATAATAAAGGGGCGTGATGGCCCAGTGATTATGACACCGAACTACCAGCTTGATTCACCTGATTCAAGTAATGCATTAAAGCTCCGAGTGTTCAGAAGTGAACGCTCGGAGACTGGCAAAATAATAGTAATAAATTATAATAATAATAATAAAAAATCACAAAAGTTGCTTCAGTAGTCCTACCTCCACCAATGCCGAAGTGATGGCTGAGGCAGATCTCGTCTCGCTCCCAAAAACTAACACCACCACTGGATGCAGACTGAAGTTAAACAGGTCCACTTCCTCAGATGGATCACGATGATGTCGAAGAGAAGTAATGAACATACTGCACCAAGTGTGATGCAGGATAAAGTCGCTTGCATTTAGACCTTAGGCAGAGGAGTTCTAAAAGTAGGAGACAGTCTCATGAGGAAAACAATGGAGTAATGTGGTGCTGTCTCCCATATGGCTACCACAAGGTAAAGGAAAGACCATCCAGCCCAACTGGAAGTGCTTCCTGCACAAGTGTGCTAGTAAGTACCCAGGAAGGAAGAAAATGCCAATGCATGAAATGGAGCATCGAAATGAATATGTTCATCATGCAAACAAACTAGAAAGTAGTAGCAGTAATAAAGGCAACTGATGCAAGAAAGCAAGATTATATATCATCACCTAACAAAAAAAAAAAAAGTTCGCCCATCTGTACCCTCCAAGAATTTGTCTAGTTCTATCTTGAATTTATTTCACTTCCACAACAACAGATGAAAGCCTGTTCCAAACAACCACCCATTGGCTGGAGGCAAACTTTAGCACATCTATCCTGCAACCTTCTTTCCTCACCTTCAATTTATGGCCCCCTCATGTACGTAGCTTCAGCAAGTGGAAGAATACCATTAACATTCAGCTTATTAAATACATTCAAAGCTTTAAACATATCAATCAAATCTCCCCGCAGGTGCCTATCCTCAAGACACTGCAATTTGCAGAACTGAAACCTTTCTAGGTAAGATCACCCATTCGTTCCCTTCACCAATCTGGTTCCCCTTTTTTGTACCCATTCCAATAGATCTACATCCAAGGCTGCAGCAAATGGGTAGGCGAGGTGTTTACGGGCAGCAGTTCAGGAGGGCACCAAAAAATTTTTTTGATATATATATACAACTCGAACCTCTGTTTAACAAAATTATTTAAAATGAAATTTTCTACTTAGCAATATTTTTTTTATTCCCCTTGGTGTAATTAGATTTAAAATAGTATCCATAGGAAGGAAAATTTCCATATAACGAACAGATTATAAGAGATTTAACTGGGAATGCATTAACAGTTTGCACCTCTGGCCTTCAGGCAATTGAGACAATTAGTGCTGCTATTAAGCACGAATAGAGTTAAAGGGATTACCAAAAAAAACTTAGTAACTTAGTAAAGTAACTTAGTGATACTCATAAAACCTATCCAACCTCCTGTTCCACATACCCAGAAGTCGTGCTGGTCATCTGATTGTTTAACGCTTACCAGTATTCAACACGACAGGCAAATAATTCATTTGAAATAAATACAGTACATGATATTGCATACTTATGTTAATTTTCTTATTATCTGGATCTGTGTTCAGGCCGGATTAAGGTACGGGCTACCAGGGCTCTCTTCTGGGGGCTCCAAAAACAGAATAACAACGAGGCAAAAAAATATATATCCTTAGTAAAGGGCACCAAAAAATCTTTCTGCCCAGGGCACAGAAATACCTTGGTCAGGTGCTGTCTGTGTTTCATATTTATATCTATATTCTGCAGGATTATACTCCAGAACATGGCTACAACCCCGTACTTCGGTGAGAAAGAGAGAAAGAAAACAGAAATAGGATGTTAAGGAAACTCCCACTCGCTGCTGTTCCCCCTCTCCTGAATATTACTAGTGGATGTCACGTGAGATCACAACGCATCGGAATTGAAATGAAGAAAAAGAAACAACAAAACGGCAACTTTTTAAAAAAAAACTAACAAAAATAACCACTATATACAGCCACTACTGATTCTTCTCCTCTATTACTAGATGATTTCGAGTGCATTAACAATGAGAATTACTCATGCACATCAACAGAAATGATTCTTTTTTTTTGGTTCTGGGGGTTGCTTCCCCCCACCCCACTAATATAAAGAGAACCTGATACTAGCAATTCATACATAAAATTTCTGCGAAAAACGTCAAATCATTAAGAAACAACTTGAAAGCAAAACAAAAAAAACTAACCTCATCAGTCCTCACATGCCAGCACCCTTCATCAAATATCCACACTCAAAACGTACTATATTCCGAAGGTATCAAATTCACACTCATACACCATTCAGTTTGTTTTACATCCATCCTTTTGCAAATGGAATAACACACAATAAACGAGGTCAGCAGAGCAGCACGATGACAACTAAACAACAGCACGATTACGCATATTATGCATATTATGTACGCATATAATTACGCATATTATGTATATTACGCGTTCACAATAATCAGCCAATCACAGAACTCGACTGGACAAAGAAATCACTCTGTTTTTCGGCACACCCGCAACGGAGATACCCATGTTCTGGAATTCAGCCATAATAATATACATGATACTGTTTTTAGCGGGACAATGTATAGCATTCAGTGGATCTTCAAAAGATTTATACAAAAATGATAATGGCAACTTTTTAAAACTTTCTGAAACAATTGCTAAATTTGATTCAGTTATGGTAGAATATATTTGCTGTATTCAGAAATCTGAACCGAAAAATATTGTGCATTATTTGGGTGATCAAAAACAAAATTAAATTATTGAAATAATTTCAGAAAATATTATAGATAAAATACCAGAAATGATTAGAGAAGCTAGTCATTTCTAGTATTTTGCTATAATCACTGAAGATGAAAATAAAAATTTGGATACAAAGAATCATACTAAATCGATAGTCTTCCCATAAGTAAATTGCTCAAAAAAAAAAAAAAAAAAAAGGATTCTGATATATATTAAGCTCATGAATGTATACAAAATATCACTGAATATTTTAAAGAAATAGCAGTCAAAAAAATTCTCGATTCGGCTAATAATATGCCGAATATTATTATTGAAATTCGCATTGAAAAAACGTCACTTTGATTATGAAAGTAGAGATGAAGCTAATTCAAGATCTGCAACAAAATTTCAAAATTAATTTCTTTCTTTCAAATTATGGACACAACAATTTTCTTGTTAACTGAAAAGTTTACAATTATGAAAGAACATGTAAAAATATTTTAAATGTTTTATAATATTTCTGAATTAAAAAAAAAAAAAAAAATGGTCATATGACAATTTATTAAATCATTGCAAAGATTTACATATTAAGTTAAGTGACATTGATCGTAATGAGTCATTACAAGACTCCATGACCTGCCCGTCTGCACTGCTCAGCGAACTTCATATTTGACTGCACAATTACCCCTAGGTCTTTTTCACTTTCTACTTCCCTGAGTGTAGTACCACACAGTTGGTATGTTTCTCTTTGGTTATTGCTACCCCATATGTACTTTGCATTTGTCAAAGTTAAACTTGGACATTAAACCTGATATACCTTCATCAATATCATTGATAAATATAAAAATGAACAATGGCCCAACACCAAAACCTGGGCAACTCCAACAATAACATTTCTCCATGAAGAGCAGTGTCCATTGATTACCATTCTCTGTCGTCTCCCATTCAACCATCCCCTTATCCATTGTAGCAACTTACCCTTAATGCTTTGTTATTGTTTGTTTGTTATTTGGTTTTTAGGAGCATTAGCAACTAAGGCCATATTGCTCTGGGATGTGCAGTGGTCATTCCTTGACCTTTCCTCATCCTCCGTATTTGGTGGTGACGGGTTCGAACCCCGGTCTAATCAAGAAGCGTGTGCTACGCACTGCTGCTCCTTCTCACCTGTCTACAAAAGCGCCTACCCTTAATGCCAAATCTCTCCAATTTATACAGCAATCTTCCATGTGCAACAGTATCAAAAGCTTTCCTGAAAATGATTTCAGGATATGATTTCAAAATTATTTTTGGCATTCAGTTCCTTTGTGACTACATCATAGTATCCAATCAAATTAGTCAAACAAGACCTCCCTTTAACAAACCCATGCTATGTCTTAACTATTACTGCAGTCTTGTCTAGATGATCCTGCAATGTTTCTTTAACCAGTGATTCCATTATTTTCCCCAGAACACAAGTTAAACTAACAGGTCTGCAGTTACTTGTGTTACCTTTTGAACCCCGTTTGTGAATTGGTGATACATGTGCACACCTCCAGTCCATGGGGATCTCTCCTGAGTCCAAGGAAGCTCTTATAATTACGGCTAAGGATTTGCTTACTTCCTTTGCTGCCTCCTTTAATATAACTGGATAGATCCCGTCCACCCCAGGTGCCTTCCTTATGTTTAACTTCAACAATTTCTCCTTCACTTTGCTCTCAGTTATAACAAAATCACTTAGCTCCCTGTTAGTGTTTGATAAACTTCTGGCACTCCCCTCATTGAATAATTCCCCATGTGTAAATGTAGATGCAAAATACTCATTCAGTTTATCAGCTACCTGAGCATGATCATCAATAGTCAACCCATCTCCCAGGGGCTCACATCTGGTGAGTATGTGCTTGGCATACCCAGGATCCTCTATTAGATATCATCATTCTTCTCTTCTTGGTGATTCCCTTCTACTTTTGACACTCTCTCTCTCTCTCTCTGGGTAATTTGGGAATTTTTTTTTGCTTGTGCAGCCTAAGCCTCAGGCTTCCTTGCACCAAAAAGCTAATAATAGTAATAGTAAGTGGTCCAATCTGATTCATTCCTTTCCTTCTAGAGTTTAGATAAGTAAAGAACTCTTTGCATCCTTTGCCAAAGATTTCTCGTAATCTGCCTTCGCCTGCCTAATCTCCTTTGTGACTTGATTACAGACTAGTTTATATCTGCCATAGGCTTCTCTGTCACCTGATACTTTATATGCATCCCATACATTTTTCGTTGCTGCCACGAGCCTCATTAATCCATCTGACATTCATTTAGGCCTAAACCTAGAACAGTATTTCTTAGTTGGAATGAAATGCCTAGTAGCCTCCAAAATTAAGTCCCTGAAGGCTTCCCATTTAGAATTCAATGTTGGTTACATCATCATCAGTTGATCCCATTGTACAGAATCTAAAAACTGTCTGAGACCTCTGTAATCACCTTTACAAAAGCAAAAGCCCTTCCCTTTAGCCTTGATGGTAATTACATCTTTAATAATTCCCACATCAGTACATTGTGATCACTGTCACCCAGTGGTTATTATCTATTCCTGGGGTTTACCAGCAGTTGTGGGCTTCCTGATTGCCTGTTGTATTTCTTCCAAAATCTACCATTCTGTCATTTCTTGTACATCCTTGGTTTTCTTCTGTCAAATTCTATTCAGGTGGTTCCGCTATTACATCTTCCTTCTCTCTCCATATGTTGCCCCAGAACATCTCAATCGTCTTCTGCTTTGGTGGTCCATTGCCAGCTTTCCCATCTTGCCTGTTAATAATAATGTGGTATTATTTGTCGATTGAGGTAACTTTCCACAGGATTCTTTTGGGTCTCCGTTTTAGTATAGCATGGATCATTATTGAGTCCATTCTATCCATATTCTTTGTTCTTTGTAGTTGATTGCTTGGGTTCTGCTTCATTTTTTCCAAAATTGCAGGAGCTTAGGTTCTTCATGATGATGGTCCTTCTCTAGTCTGTTATATGCTGTTGGTGACCTGAACATATGTAAATCGTTTCAACCATGTGGTATATAGTCTCCTCATGTATGTTGTCATAATGGTCTGTAGAAAAAGAAATACTGTTCAAGGCCTAATTGTATGTCAGATGAACTCTTAAGACACGTGTTAGAGAAGAAAAGTGCATGGGATAAATATAAATTATCGGGTGATACAGAAGCCTATAGTAGATATAAATTAGTGTGTAATTAAGTCACAAAGGACAATAGGCAAGCTAAAGCAGATTATGACACATCTCTGGCAAAGAATGCAAATAAAAACAGCAAATACTTCTATGCTTATATTAACTGTAGAAGGGAAGGGAGGGATTAAATTGAATTGGGCCACTTGATGTCTACGTTTTAACTATTGATGACTTTGCTCAGTTTGCAGACAAATTGAATAGGCATTCTGCATCTATATTCACACACGAGTAATTGTTTGGGGGGGGGGATGCAAGAAGTTTATCAAACTCTAATGAGGAGCTATATGACTTTGTGATAACTGAAAGGAAAGTGGAGGAGAAAATGTTGAGGATGGACATAAAAAAAAGGCACCTGAGGCAGATAGAATTTATCCAATTATATTAAGGGGGAAGAAGCAAAGGAAGCAAACAAACCATTAGCCATAACTATGAGAGCACCCTTCAGGAGAGGTCCCTATGCACTGGATATGTGGGAATATATTCCCAATTCATAAAGGGGTTCAAAAGACGATACGAATAATTACAGACCTGTTAGCTTAACGTCTGTTCCAGTGAAAATAGTGGAATCACCAGTTAAAGAAGTAATGTAGGACCATTTGGACAGGCATTCAATTATACTGCAATTACAGCATGGGTTTGTCAAGGGGTGTTCTTGTCCAATGAATCTGATAGTTACTATGTTACAGTGACTAAGAACTGGATGCAAAGAAATAATTTTGACATCATATATTTGGATTTCAGGAAGTCCTATGATGCAGTTGTGCATAAAAGACTGCTGTAAGAACTGGAGTGCAATGTGGCATTAAGGGCAAGTTACTGCTAAGGATAAAATGATGGTTAAGTGGAAGAAGGCAGAGAATGATTATCAATGAGCACTGCCCTCCAGGACTAATATTAGTGGAGTTCCCCAGTGTTCAGTGCTGGGCCTATTGTTGTTTTCAATATTTATCAATGATATTGATGAAGGTATATCAGGCTTAATATCTAAGTTTACAGATGATACAAAGTTTGGCAGAGTTGTTAATGACAGTCCTCAGGGTGAGATGCTGCAATAAGATCTAGGAAAATTGGGTCGATGGGCTGAGAAATGGGCAATTGAAGTTTAACATTGACAAATGCAAGGTACTGCACATGGGAAGCAGTAACCCTGGAGTAACTTATCAACTGTGTGGAACTACACTCAAGTTAGTAGAGAAAGAAAAAGATCTGGGGATAATTGTGCAGTCAGACAAGAAGTTCTCTGAGCAGTGCAGACATGCCGCCAGGACAGCCCATGGGGTTTTGCCATTGATATACAGAAACTTTGCTCGAAGGGATAAGGAGTTGATTATCTCTTTGTATAAGGCCAAAGTTGGGCCTCATCTTGAGTACTTATATACAGATCTGAAGGCTTAACTTTAGGAAAGATGTAGACAGGGCCGCCAGTAAGCGAAATCAAATTTGTCGCCCCAAAATATTCGAATTAAAAAATAAAATAAGGTGTAAATAATTATTATTCATTTATTGAAAAAGAAAAGAATTACAACATATCTTGCATATAATATAATGAAACAACAAACAAATATAACAAAATCATTCTGAAAATAAACTTTAAATTCTAAGAAATAGTAATCGTTCAATAACTAAATAAAAGGAAAATTATACAAATTTATATTTCTTTGCTTTAAGAGATGCAAATTTATTAATTATTTCATTTATGTTTATTTGTTCCAAAAGATCATTTTCTATTGAAATTATTGCCAAATTAGAGAGTCATTGTTCAGACATTTTTGATCGTAAATAATTTTTGAATAATTTTAATTTTGAAACACTCCGTTCACCTGAAACTGGTTAAGTTAGAAAATTTCTCCATGCAACTGCTACATTTGGAAAAGTATCTATAAAATTGTTTTTAAAAAATACTGTAATACTTCAAATGGAGTATATGAATTTATATTCAATATAAATTTGAAGTACTCTAAGTTCTTCAGATAATGCTAAATTATCAATATTATACTCATCATTAGACACATCAATATTGGATTTGATAGATAGAATAGGACCAAGGAATCTGCCAGGGGCAAAAGTTGATGACGTTGTAGAGCAGATATCATTTTTAAGGGCAGAGACGTGGTGTCACACCACGTCTCTGAAACCAATAAGCAGTGCAGAATTGGAATTTGAAGAGTACAATGTGTACAGAAAGGATAGACAGGACTGGAAAAGAGGAGGGGTTATGCTTTTAGTTAAGAAACACATAAAATCTAAGGAAGTGGATCCAAATGATGTTAGTGGACAATGCAGTGTTGAGCCTGTTTGATGTGAAATAAGCACTGGGAAAGGAAAAATAAGAGTAGGTGTGTGTTATAGGCATAATGAATCTGATGAGTACAATGAGCAATTGTGCAGAGAAACAGAGTGGGCCAGTAAATCAGAATGTCTTATAATGGGGGATTTTAACTTTCCAGATATTGACCAGAACTTGTGGTTTGGTCACTCGCACACTAGCAAGACTTTTGTGGATTTATTTGATGACTGTTTTCTGAAGCAACATGTTTGAGAGGCAACCAGAGGGAGTAATACTTTTGATCTGATTATCAGCAGTGATTATTCATGCAAGAGCAGAACAGCTCTTCTATTATAAGTCACCCACAGACAATTCCTTTCTCATGGAATCACATACCTGAAGATTAACGAATAAGAATCAAAAAAACTCACTGACACATAAGCCGATCATGTGTTTCCCAACAATGTATAAGATCTGACCAGCTGTACAACCAAGAAGATATCAGACGTTGGAGCGCCAAAATATCATGGTTGAGCAGCAGAATGGAGTCAAGCAAATGAGCAAAGGATGCAAGAAGCAATTAGCCATCGATGCCACTTATATAGCAAGCCTATAAGAAGCACTGTAACCTGAAATGGACTACATTAGTTACCACAAGGCCTTCGACTCCATGCTTCATAGCTGGCTAACAGAAATGCCGAAGATCTACAAAGTTAATCCAACAGTGACAAACTTCCCAGGTGCAACCATGGAAAAATGGAGCACCACCATCAAGGTACATCACAGCCAGACTAATTTCCCCACCAGGAGAGGAATCTTTCAGGGCAGATCACCTGAACCCACTGTGGTTCAGTCTGGCACTCAACCCACTATGCACCAAGCTCGACAACAGCAAGTATGGATATACCCTCAAAGAAGGAAGGCAAAAACTTGTAAACTCTTTCCCGCCTGATATACATGGATTACATCAAATGTTAAAGAAAGCGAAGTGGCAACCAAGATGCAACTCCAGCAGCTGATCTGGATCACTGAAGAATTTAGCAATGATATCAGGATAGAATTTGGACTAGATTCCCACATTGGGGACAATTAGTCCCCCAAAACTACCAGCTGCAGACTGGTAAAGAGAATGGGGCCATGACAGGGAAAGAGACCTAGAAATACTTAGAGATGATGCAGGCTCAGCAGTTAGAACACAAGGAGAACAAGGCTTGCCTGACAGAAAAATACCATCAGAGACTCAGAAGCCTGTTCAAAGCAAAGCAAATACTTCTTTGGGATCATAGATTGGACTAATACTGAGCTAGATAATATTGTGAGAAAGAAAAGGTCCACAATAACCCCAACGCTTGGAAAGAAGGAGGAAGGAGCTTGATAGACTCGAGCAACAAAATGAAGCAATAGCAAAACTGAAGGATTACTTCCCAAAAAACACAGTACCATTCTATCATGTCATAAAGAAGATAGAAAAGTGGCATACCCAACTCAACCTCAGTGAGGAGACCCCCCTTCTGCCCAGATGGAACAAATGAAGCTAGAAAGATGGGCAAAGAAGACACTCCATGCCAGACACTACAATGGCCTACATAAAGACCACATAGATAAAATGGATTCCACTGCATGGCTCACAAATGGCAGATGCTCTTCCTTGAAAGTGAAATCTTCATACTTGCCATCCAAGAACAAGCAATCAAAAGCAGGAACTATATAAAAATACATTGCCAAACCTGAAGCAACAGATGGTGCATGTCAATGATGCCACCTGGCCTCAGAAATGATCCCACATGATGATCATCAAGATGAAGTACACTCATAGACATGACCAGGTTCCTATGAGAAGATGGCAACCATCTTCTGATGTCCAATCAGTTGGAAACATCAGTTGATCAAAAAAGGTGTACTGTATTACAAGTATGAACCTCAGGCTGTACTAGAAACCCCAACCCACAAGCTGTACTGGGACAGTGTATAATGGACAAGACAGTCCCACACAATAGGCTGGACATAACCCTCATCGAAAAGAAGGAAAAAGGCTACCTATCTGATCGATATAGCAGTAGCCAACACTGGCAAGCTCCAGAAAACCCACAAGGAAAACATCAGGACGTACACAGACTAAGACAGGAGATCAAAGAGATGTGGCATATGGATTGTTTGTTATTTGGTTTTTAGGAGCATTAGCAACTAAGGCCATATTGCTCCGGGGATATGCGGTGGTCATTCCCTGACCTTTCCGCATCCTCTGTATTTGGTGGTGATGGGCTTGAACCCCGGTCTAATCAAGAAGCGTGTGCTACGCACGTGGCATGTGGAACAAGTAACAACCATCCTGATCATCATATCAACCATTGGTATAGTGCCAATGACTCTACACAAGAGCCTAGAAGCAATAGGTCTCCCAGAGAACACCTACAAGTCAGATTTCCATGACCATCAGTAATAACAGCTGGACATGACAACCACCCAGTGCAATTGGTACCAGTATCAGTCATGGGGTGGAACCCCCATCGGGGAGATATTATAATAATAATAATGACAAGATCACCCATCTCAACCAACTGGAAGTGCTTCCTGTGTAACTGCACTGGTGATCACCCAGGAAATCAGAAAGTGCAAACACGTGAAGTGAATAAGTTTCTCATTCGAGCATACTATGAAGCAACCAAGCTAGAGACTGATATGACAATGTACAAGATGAAATTACACACCAAGTGGACAGAATGATTTTTAAAACTGTTCAGGACACTGAGCAGCAAACAGCATACCAGAGACAGACCATCATCACAAAGAATCTGATAACTCCAGCAGTCTTGAAAAAAATCAAGCAAGATGTGAGAAAACAAATTTAAAGAATAAAAAATATGGGCACAATCCAGCCAGAACTGGAGGAGGAATAGCAAGTATAAGAACTACAACCTGGAGCAGCTGAATTTGAAAAAGACGAGCTAGCAACACCCAGAGTTGAAGACTAGAAGAAGTCTCTTGCAGAATTTAAGAGAATGGACTCAACAAAGACACATGCCATACTGAAGCAGAGACCCAACAGAACCTCAATTAGCTAATAATACCAAATTACCTCAAACAACAATGAAATTACGCTAGATGACATCTGCACAGCTATTTATTGTGCTGCTAAAGCAACCAGGATGAATGGACGAGAAACCAGACACCAACAGAAAACAAACTGTTGACAAAGACAAGGACCCACCTGCCTGAGAAAGAAGGCTACAGCAGAAGATAGAATAGCTATGAGTGAAGATAGGCTAAGTGATCAGTATCAATGGGGTAACAGAAATAAGAAGCTGATCAGAAAGCAAAGACAGTCTTCAAGAAAGCCATTTACAGTAAACATGAGATCTATAATCAGAGGATTGAAGAATACTTGGACACACCATCAAACAAAACCATCAGGCACTCAGTAAGAGACTTTACTGATACAGGGAAAGTGCCCAGAAGAAACCAGATATCTGGATAATTGATGAAAACAAGTCAGCTTTCTACAGGAACATCAGCCAGACAACATCACTCAACAACACACAGTCTTCAAGAAAGCCATTTACAGTAAACATGAGATCTATAATCAGAGGATTGAAGAATACTTGGACACACCATCAAACAAAACCATCAGGCACTCAGTAAGAGACTTTACTGATACAGGGAAAGTGCCCAGAAGAAACCAGATATCTGGATAATTGATGAAAACAAGTCAGCTTTCTACAGGAACATCAGCCAGACAACATCACTCAACAACACACAGTCTTCAAGAAAGCCATTTACAGTAAACATGAGATCTATAATCAGAGGATTGAAGAATACTTGGACACACCATCAAACAAAACCATCAGGCACTCAGTAAGAGACTTTACTGATACAGGGAAAGTGCCCAGAAGAAACCAGATATCTGGATAATTGATGAAAACAAGTCAGCTTTCTACAGGAACATTAGCCAGAGGAGGAGAAGGAGGGGAATAGAGCCCCATAAACCAGAAGGCACTTGAGGAATTCTGAGAAAACCTGTACAGCAACAAAGTTAGCCATAACAGTTGTGGCCTCTGAATAGACCTAGAATGGAAAAAAACCAAGGATATACAAGAGATGACAGAAAAGGAGATCTGGGAGGAAGTACAATAGTCAATCAGGAAATCTCACAATTGGAGAACCCTAGGGATAGATAATAAACACGAATATTAGTAAAAGAAGTTCAGCTGCACAAAACACATAGTGCAGCAATTCATCCAGATGATAAGGCACAATCCCAGAGTCTCAGACTCAAGGAATCAGTTATTTGGAAGCTAAGTACAAAGACACCACAAATCCAGTGAAGTACAGACCAATCAACTGTCACTCAACAACACACAAGATCCTGACCTGCTGCATAACCAAGAAGATATCATAGTACAGTCAGTCCTCGTATAACACGTGTTTACACTACACAAATTAAATCATATATGATATCGTATATAACATGAACCAAATTCGCTTATGCACGATTCACCTTCGTGTTTACAAGAAATGGCAGTCGGATGCGGAATCATTCCATCTGAACACAACACGATAGCAATGAAGAGAAGATTCTGAAAATGTATTTATATTTTTTATATCAGTGAAGCGGATACACATTTCACCATAATAACGTAAAAACCCACACAATTGCAGCTATTGGTGTTATCGAAAAAGCAATTAGATTGAGTTTGCTACCAATTTATAACATATTCCACTAGCAGAAACGAAACTGGAAATTGTTTTTACTGTTTTATGGTTAACCCCCAGAAATGTGCTTTAGTAAAATGTGAGGTGTTAATAATGTGTCTCTGCCTTTATGGCAGAGACAGTCTATTATGTTGTTTATTCAGTCGCTACATCCATGCAGCTTTGTTTATGTGTATCAAGTGTGCCTCCTCATTTTGTAATAGTGCTTTATTCCCTAAAAATGAAAGATGTGAAACCTTCAAAGGTGTGAAAAGAAAGCATCCTAATGAAGGCACTACAGGTCGAGAGAAAAAGGAAAGCAATATCGATAGATACAGGCGGACTGGGTCAAAAATTCTTACCCGGGAAAATTTGTAGCGGCCTCATACTAGCGTTTATGGCCAAAATCAGTCCGCCTCTGTTAGAGAAAAAATATGAAATTGTGAAACACTGAGCAAAATGAAAGAACATGTGATATTGCATGTGCTACAGCCCTAAATGATGCAATGCCGAGAATTAGAAAGAATGCAGAGAAAATAAAAACAACCTTCATAGCAGGAACAACTCAAAGTGTAATAAAATCCATTAGATCAAGACAAAAGAATTGGAAGATATGGAATGGCTGTCATCTGTTTGGTTAGAAAATCAAACAAAGAACAAGTTTGCTTACAATAGAAGCAAAAGCATTAGCAATATTTTATTACATAATAGTCGTAATAAAACACTTAAGTATTTTATTACGATTATTTATTGTGTTTGGTAATGATTTTGTTACAAATGTGTGTTCAATCTTGGGTGGTCGGCACATAACCTTATTTTTCCCATAGGACCTGTTATTTATATTGCATGAGGGTTTCTAGGAACACAAGTCTCATACTATACGAGGACTGACTGTACTTCGAGAGCAAGAACATCATGGCTGAGCAGCAAAATGGATGGAAGCATATGAGCAATGGATGCAGGGAGCAATTGACCTTCAACCCCATGCCCCGTAGCTGACTGATAGAGATACTGAAGATCTACAAAGTTAACCTGACATTGACACACTTCCTTGAAGCAAATATGGCAAAATAAAGGACCACCATCAGGGTCGAGAACACCATGGTGAAAATATTGAAGCTATGACAGAGGAAGAGACCTAAAAATACCTGGAGATGATGCAGGTTCAACAGCTAGATCACAAAGAGATCAGGGCCAGCCTCAAAGAGAAATATCATTAGAGACTGAGAAGCCTCATAAAATCACAGCTGAATGGCTGGAACATGGTCAGAGCCATAAACACCTATGCAATCCCACTCCTAACATACTCCTTTGGTATCATAGATTGGACCTGGAGGAAATTATGAGAATGACCAGGATAATGATGACCAAGAGCAATCAACACCACCCAATGTCAGACATCAAGTGATTGACCATAGCAGAGAGAGAGAGAGAGAGAGAGAGAGGGGTTGACAGACCTTAATGAACTGTAGGATAAGGCGATTAAGAACCTGAAGACGAAAACACAGCACCAATCTACTACGACATAAGGAAAATAGACAAATGGTACACACTGCTCAGCCTCAACAAGGAGATTCCCACTTATACAGACAGAAGAAACAGACAGAAGGATGCAGATATCATCTTATCCATAATTATGTCATGGTCTCTAGTACTGTATATGGTTTGTACTTGTAATAGGATACACTTTCTTTGATCAGCTGGTATACTTGTGCTAACTTCTGATGTATTATCCTGATGACCTAATGATGGACAAAACAATTCTGCATACCTGACCAGAGATAAAGCTCCACAAGAAGGAAATGACTATGTACCTGATCGCCCTACTGCCAACATCAGCAAACTCCAGAGAATCTAAGAGGAAAAGATCAAGAAGTATACAGACTTAAGACGGGCAGTCAAAGAAATGTGGCATATGGAACAAGTAATGACCAGGTCACCAGGATAATAGGTTCCGATCACTGTGTCACAAACCAGAATGGTGCCAAGAACCCCCATAAGAACCTAACAACAACAATTGGCCACTTATATGTAACTCCAGAAAGCCATGATCATGAACACCTGGGCACCTCCGTAGCCAGGTGGGAAGGAGCAGCAGTGCGTAGCACATGCTCCTTGATTATACCGGGGTTCGAGCCCGTCACCACCAAATACGGAGGATGCGGAAAGGTCAGGGAATGACCACCGCATATCCCGGAGCAATATGGCCTTAGTTGCTAATGCTCCTAAAAACCAAATAACAAACAAACAAACAAACATGAACACCTGTGGGTTAGTCAGAGAGTTCTAGGACCAATAATAGTAACCGAATCTAACAAGTTCTCCATGCATTTGGTACCAGTACCTAGCACAGATGGGTCGCTTTATCTCTTTCTATTCTACTATAATTATTCTCATCTTCTTCTTCTCCTAATAGGGAAAAAATCCATCAGGAGAAGAAAGAGATAACGACAATAATAAACTACACTATTCCCAGTTACTGCAGCAATATTTTTAGCATTAGTTTAGGCATATGATGCAAGAAAGCGCTTATATAGTATCAGCCAAAAAAAAAAAAAAAAAAAAAACTCTCCATTTCATCCATCCAGTCACTCCAAATGTTTGTCTAGTTCAGCCTTAAATTTATTTAAGCTATCAACTTCCACAACAACCGATGGAAGTCTGTTCCAGCAATCAAATACCCTCTGGCTAAAGGCAAACTTCCACACATCTATTCTACAACTGACTTTCCTCAATTTGAATCTATGCCCCCTCAGGCTCTTAGTCTGAGCAAAAGGAAGTATTTCATCAGCATTGAGCTTGCTCAAACCATGAAAAGCCTTGTACACCTCAATCAGATCATCTCGCAAGTGCCTAGTCTCCAGATGCTGCAACTTGCAGAATTTAAGCCTCTCTTGGTAAGAGAACCCCTTTGTTCCTCTCACCAATCTTGTTGTCTTTCTATGTACTCATTCTAGCAAATCTACAAAACTTCCTAAAATGAGGTCTCCAGACCTGTACGCAGTACTCAAGGTGTGGCCTGATCATTCCCTTATGCAGAGGTATACTCACCTCTTTGTCCCTGCTAGCAAAATTCCTATATATCATTGACAAAACTCTATGACCTGCTCTGGCAGCCCTTCTGCAGTGCTCAGAGAACTTTGTATCCGACTGCTCAATTACTCCCTGGTCTTTTTCATCTCTTTTATGTATATTATGATATATTACAATATTAATTATCTACAGAATTACATAAAATATTTAATAATTATACTCATCTCTAGCACTGCTCAAATATGGAAGAGAATTTCCCACTTCTAAGGCTGAATAAAACTAATATTAATCAGAATTCTTGCCAAAATTATCAACAGTAATGGTTTTGGTGTGCATTAAATTTCACAACCACAGGGGCTCACATCTGGTGATGTTGTTTGTTTGTTATTTGGTTTTTAGGAGCATTAGCAACTAAGGCCATATTGCTCTGGGATATGCGGTGGTCATTCTCTGACCTTTCCGCATCCTCCGTATTTGGTGGTGACGGGCATCTGGTGAGTATGGGCTTGGCACACCCACAGTCCTGAGCTGGATATCAGCACTCTTCTCTTTAATGGGGATTCCCTTTCTCTCTCTCTCTCTCTCTCTCTCTCTCAGGGTAACTCAGAATTTTTTTTTTTTTTTGCCTGGTGCAGCAAAAGCCACAGGCTTCCTTGCACCATATGGCTGATAATGATAACTTTCTAAATAGTAAAGCCGGTATAATTAGGTTTACTTTCTTTAAACTATTTCTTTACTATGATTTAAGTTACATAAAAATGCTCAAAATGCTCGAAGCTTGAGGATTTTTTTAATTAGAACGAAGTCGATTTCTTAATTTTCCAACTCTTTTAACTTTTTTTTTTTTTTTTTTTTTGTGTGTACATTTTATTTTTTATCCCTAATTTGTGAGATCTGTAAATAAGAATTCAGCTGTGTAGGACAAAAGAGTCAATAGTATCTATATATTTAATATGGAAGGTGTTTTCATTCAACAGTCAGTGTGAACCATAGGCTTAGCTGATCGAGCTGGAAGTGGTCTCAAATTGATGCTATTTTTTCTTAGGAGTGCACAAAGTTGTTAAATTTTAAAAATTCCAAATAGTTTTATTTTATGGAATGGACCAGTTTTGTACTGCAAATGAGAATAGTTCAACAGTCACTTCATAGATGGAGCCACATGAAGACAGCTTATCAACTTAGAAAACTGTTAAACATTTGTCTAAGATGATAAGCATTTTTTTTTTTTTTTTTTCTGATTAACAATTTGCACTTTTCAACTATTTAAATCGCTAATAATTTATTCCTATGTTATTAATGATCATTAACATAGGAACAAAAAACGTGTTTGTTCGCACAATTGTATCATTGTTCCAAAAAAAAAAAAAAAAAAAAAAAAGAAAGAATTTGTTTTTTTAAGGTGAGTAATAATTTAAGGATTTAGAATTATGTTCCAGTCACGCTACTATGATCAGTCATGTTGAACCTACCTTGCGGCTAAGAAGATACGCACTTTTCGTGTTTCTGTTGTTGTTATTTGGTTTTTAGGAGCATTAGCAACTAAGGCCATATTGCTTCGTCATGTTTCTGCAAATGTATTTAGGATTGGTCTGAAATGGTGAAATCAGAGAAAATTTATACGTTTCCTCAGATACAAGAAATGACAAAGGATTCAACGTGTACTGGCTTACTTGCTTACGACAAAACAAGCACTACATTTCTTTAGAACAGCTAGAGAAAACTTCAAATTCGCATGCGCCTCCGTAGCCAGGTGGGAAGGAGCAGCAGTGCGTAGCACACGCTTCTTGATTAGACCGGGGTTCGAGCCCGTCACCACCAAATACGGAGGATGCGGAAAGGTCAGGGAATGACCACCGCATATACCCGGAGCAATATGGCCTTAGTTGCTAATGCTCCTAAAAACCAAATAACTGACTAACTAACTAACTCAAATTCGCATACTAATGAGGGAAAAAGTATGCATTAGTTTCAGGTATGTGGTTGAGAATTTTTTAGAGAATAATGAAGATCCGGACTACCAGACTACAGTTGAAAATATGTTGCCGAATTTTAACAAGTTGGGCCCCAACATGATTGTCACAGTACATTTTTACACTTCCACATTTGGAAGTGCAAGAGAAGAAGTATAAACAGGACATTAAACACATGGATATGAGGTACCAGGGGAGTTGAAATGTCAATTTCAGGGCTGATATTTACTGGATACTGAAGAGGTACTATACAGTAGAAGCATCTGCAAGAAAACAAAACACTAATAATGAAAGTTTGACCAAGTTTTTAAAGTGAAAGGTGAATGTTTAGTGTACTTTTTAATATTTTGCACTTTTCAGTAGTATTTTATAGAGTCGACAATGAATTGTGCAAAAATTTTCGGGAAAAATCAGGCAATAAAAACAAAACACTGACTACTTTTCTTTAGGACAGCTAGAGAAAAACTTTGCAAAATTTTTGCAATAGGTACTGTTAGTCTGTATTTAACAGGAAGTTTTTCTTCCAAATAGCACTAGGAAGATCAGTAATATTCCATGTTATTCATTTCAAAATATGAACTAAACAAGTTTGAGACCTGGCTGTGTTAAATACAAATCTGTCAGCTTAACTTCTGTTCCAGAAAAATAAAGGAGTCACTGGTTAAAGAAATAATGCAGGACCAGCTAGACAGGAGTATAGTTATACTTCAGTCACAGCATGGATTCATTAAGGGGAGATCTTGTCTGACCAATTTCACTGGATGCTATGATGTAGTGACAAAGAAACTGGATGCAAAAAATAATTATGATATCATATAATATTTTATTTCAGGAAAGCTTCTGATACTGCTGTGCATAAAATACTGCTGAGCAAAGTGGAGCAGTGTGGCATTAAGGGCAAGTTACTGCTATGGATAAAGGGAGGATTGAGTGAGAGAAGGCAGAGTGCGATTATCAACAGACACCAATGAATGTAAATGATAATAATGAAGGTATAATAGGCTTAATGTCTAAGTTTTCAGGGTGATTAATGACAGTAATGAAGGTAAGCTGCTGCAATAAGATCTAGAAAATTTAGGCTGAGAAATGGCAATTGAAGTTTAACATTGACAAATGCTAAAAGTGGAAGTACACCAACTCTGTGGTACTACACTCATGTTAGCAGAAAATGAAAAGCACTGGGAATATTTTGCAGTCAGATACGAAGTGCTCTGAGCAGTACAGAGAGGCTTACAGGACAGCTCATTAGATTTTGTCAATGATATAGAGGAACTTTGCTAGTAGAGACGAGGAGGTGATTATCCCATTGTATAAGGCAATGGTCAAGTCACATCTTGCCTTATACTTCGCACAGGTCTGGAGGCCTCATTACAGGGAACAAAGGGGTGCACTCATGAAGAAAGGCTTCAGTTCTGCAAATTGTAACACCTAGAGAATAGGTGTCTGTAAGGTGTTTAAGGCTTTGAATGGCTTGAGCAAACGTCAGCATTGATGGAAAATTTTCCTCTTGCTCAGATCATGCACGAGGGGATATATACTCAAATTGAGTAAGGATGGTTTCAGAATATATGTGGAAGTTTGTCTTGAGCCAATGTGTAGTTGATTGTTGGAATAAGTTTACATCTGTCACTGTTGTGGAAGTGGATGGATAGGTGATATGATTTTTTTTTTTTTTTTTTTTTTTTTGGCTGATGCTGTATAAGCTTGTTTTCTAGCATCATTTGCTACAACTAATACCTGTTTTATAGCCCAGTAATAAAACACAGATGTAAATACAGTGAAACTTCCCTTTAACGGACAGCCTCGGGGAACGAAAATGTGTCCGTTAGAGAGAAGTGTCCACTAACAAGAAGTCTGAGGGAGAAAAAAAAAGAAAGAAAAATCGTTAAACATTTAATGTAAAATTAAATTAAATTATATACAGATTTTGCACAATATTTTTGTAAATAATATACATACAATTGTGCTATGCATATAATGACTTTATCTTAAGAAAAATACATACAGTAATCACTTATTTTCTTCTGCACCTTCTTCGGGCTGATAATTTTATTTTCAACATTTGTTTGGAGTGTAGAAACCATCGAAAGTCCTTCAGTATCTTCTTCAGTGGCGAAAAACATTTTTAAATGATTGATTTGTATGAGCGCTTCTTCTATTTTCATCGGTGGTTCGTCGTTAACATGTTCTTCGACAGAATGACCTCCTTCCATTTCTTCATCCTCATGAGGAACTTCTTGAAAAATATTGATGATAATGTCGTTGATATCTATAGCACCATCTTCTGTAGTGAGGTTCGAGTCTATATCTTTGTAGCCAGGGTCACTTGTAGCTGAAGTATCGTACATTATCAATAGATGTTGAAGTTCTTGTTCTTCTTGGTGCTCCACAATGCTGTTCGCAACTTCAATTTTTGCGTTTGAGAAGCCAGACTTTACTAAACAGTTCACAACAGTTTGTTTTCTAATTGCATTTACTGAAGAGGAAATTCATTGAATCGCATCTAGGATGCTGAGTTTATTTGCGAAGTCACTCACACATGTTACATCGTTCATGTTTGCAATGAGATGTCTTAAAACACGTTTTCTGTAGTGAGTTTAAAATTTTTTATTATCCCTTGATCTAAGGGCTGACACTCTGGAGATGTGTTTGGTGGCAGAAAAACGATTTGAATGTTGGACGATTCAATGTGCGGGTGAGATGCAGCATTATCCATGAAAAGAATAATTTTTCTGTTTTGACGAATCATGTTTTGGTTAAAGTGACTTATCCATTCGCTCATGATATTGCGTGTCATCCACGCTTTTTTATTAGACTTCCAGTCAACATTCAAAAGATTCAACTTTATGCCCTTGAAACAACGAGGATTTTGTGGTTTTCCTATAACAAGAGGTTGTTCAAAGTCTCGCAGCATATGTGTACACAATAGTACAGTCAAGCGTTCCTTAGAAATTCTTCCGCACTGACACTTTTTGTTTTTTAGACTCGTTTTTTCAGGAAGAGCCACTTGATGGTCCACTCTGTTACAATCCCAGTATCAACAGAACCACCTTCACCACTTACGGTTTTCCAAGAAATTTTATGCTGAGTTTTGAACTTGCCTAGCCATCCCACAGAAGCTTTGAACTCATTTACTCCCATAGATTTCGCAACCTCCAAAGCCTTTTCCCTAATAATAGGCCCATTAATGGGAATTTCTTTAGCACATGTGGGACAAATGTTTGCTGATGCTATCGAGGCAGTGTTAGGTGGGTCGGAAAACTGCTAGATTGGGGGGATACAAGGACTAATAGATTAACAGTAGCCACTGGCAGAGGTGAAAGAGATTCTTGCACTGCTTCTATTAGAATGAGCAGAAGCCTGAAAAACAAGATGCATGATATTTCAGAGACTGCTGGGAGCCATTGCGGTACAAGTAAACACATGGGTTGTGTTAGGGTAGCTAAGAATAGAAACAGGTGCAGGTATACTTGCGTGTACACCAATGCTAGGAGTTTAGAAAATGAATTTGATGAATTTGAGGTATTGCTCAAAACATCAAAGGCAGATATTGTGGGGATTTCAGAGACGTGGTGTCACACAGATATAAGGAATACAGAACTGGAATTTGGGGAGTACAATGTCTACAGAAAGGATAGACAGGATAGGAAGGGAGGAGGGGTTATGCTATTAGTTAAAAAACACATAAAATCCAAGGAAGTGAAGCCAGTCGACATCGCTGGACAGTGCAGTGTCGAGTCAGTTTGGTGTGACATAAGCATTGGGAGATCAAAATTGAGAGTAGGAGTGTGCTATAGGCCTAATGACTCTGATGAGTATAATAAGAAACTGTTCGGAGAAATAGAGTGGGCCAGTAAATCAGAGAGTCTTATAATGGGGGATTTTAATTTCCCAGATATTGACTGGAATTTGGGGGCTGGTCACTCACACAGTAGCAAGGCTTTTGTGGATTTATTGGATGATTGTTTTCTACTTCAGCATGTTCGGGAGGCAACTAGAGGGAGTAATACTCTTGATTTGATTATCAGTAGTGATTCTTCATGCATTAAGAATCTGCAGATAAATGAACCACTAGGTGGCAGTGATCACAGTGTGCTGAAGTGGGAGTTACTCAAAGGTTAACTACCATTAGGGGTAAAGGGAAGGGGTATTGCTTTCGTAAAGGCGACTACAATGGACTGAGACAGTATTTAAATTCTATACAGTGGGATCAACTGATGATATTGCCAACAGCAAATTCAAAATGGGAAGCATTCAAAGAACTTATCTTGGAAGCTACTAGGCTTTACATACCAACTAAGAAATATTGTTCAAAGTTTAGGCCTAAATGGATGTCAGATGAACTAATGAGGCATATGGCAGAGAAGAAAAATGCATGGGATACATACAAATTAACACGTGACACAGACGCCTATGATAGATACAAGTTGATCTGTAACCAAGTTACAAAGGAGGTTAGGCAGGCGAAGGCAGATTACGAGAGATCCTTGGCAAGGGGTGCGAAGAAAAACAGCAAAGAGTTCTTTACTTATGTAAACTCTAGAAGGAAGCGGATGAATCAGATTGGCCCACTTGAGATCGATGGGTCAACTGTTGATGACCCTGCTCAGGTAGCTAACAAACTAAATGAATATTTTGCATCGACATCCACACATGAGGAGTTATTCAGCGAGGAGAATGCCAGAGGTGTATTCAACTCTAGCAGTAAGCTAGAGAATCTTGTAATAACTGAGAGCAAAGTGGAGGAGAAATTGTTGAAGATAAACACAAGAAAGGCACCTGGGGTGGATGGGATCTATCCAGTTATATTAAAGGAGGCAGCAAAGGAAGTAAGCAAACCCTTAGCCATAATTATGAGAGCTTCCTTGGACTCAGGGGAGGTACCCATGGACTGGAGATGCGCAAATGTGACCCCAATTCACAAAGGGGGATCAAAAGCTGACACAAGTAATTATAGACCTGTGGTTTAACTTCTGTTCCCGGAAAATTAATGGAGGCACTGGTTAAAGAAGCACTGCAGGATCATCTAGACAAGACTTCAGTTATAGCTAGGACACAGCATGGTTTTGTTAAGGGTAAGTCTTGCCTGACCAATTTGATTGGATACTATGATGCAGTCACAAAAGAACTGGATGCAGGGAATAACTTGGATATTATATACTTGGATCTTAGAAAGGCTTTTGATACTGTTGCACATGGAAGACTGCTGCACAAATTGGAGCAGTGTGGCATTGGAGGCAAATTGCTGCTATGGATAAAGGGGTGGTTGAGGGGGAGAAGACAGAGTGTGGTAATCAATGGACACTGCTCATCGTGGACTAATGTTATTAGTGGAATCCCTCAGGGTTCAGTGTTGGGTCCTTTATTGTTTTCTGTATTTATAAATGATATTGATGATGGTATATCATCAATATCATTTGGCTTAATGTCCAAGTTTGCAGACGATAAGAAGGTTGGCAGGGTTGTCAAGGACACTACTGACACTATGCTGCTGCAACAGGATTTGGAAAGGTTGAGCAGATGGGCTTCGAGGTGGCAAATGAAGTTTAACATTGACAAATGTAAAGTACTACATATTGGAAACAGCAACCCCAGAGCAACGTATCAACTGTGTGGTACTATACTGACAGTGGTAGAGAGTGAAAGGGACCTGGGGGTGATTGTGCAGGCAGATATGAAGTTCTCTGAGCAGTGCAGACGGGCTGCAAGAGTAGCTCATGGTGTATTGTCAATGATATATAGGAATTTTTCTAGCAGGGATAAGGAGGTGATTATTCCCTTGTATAAGGCAATGGTCAGGCCACACCTAGAGTACTGTATACAGGCCTGGAGGCCTCATTTCAAGAAGGATGTAGAGCTGCTGGAACGAGTACAGAGAAGGGCAACTAGATTGGTGAATGGGACAAAGGGGTGCTCTTACGAAGAAAGGCTTAAGTTTTGCGAATTACAGTGTCTGGAAACTAGGCACCAGCGAGGTGATCTGATAGAGGTGTACAAAGCCTTGAATGGTTTGAGCATGCTCAATGCTGATGGGATTCTTCCTCTTGCTCAGAATAATCACCTGAGAGGGCATAAATTCAAATTGAGGAACGACAGATGTAGGATAGATGTGCAGAAATTTGCCTATAGCCAGCGGGTGGTTGGTAGGTGGAACAGACTTCCATCCCTTGTCGTGGAAGTTGATAGCCTAAATAAGTTTAAGGCTCAGCTGGACAGGTATTTCGAACGAACAGAGGGGTGAAGTGGAAGTGGTTATTTTTATTTATTTATGTTACTTTTTTTTTTTTTTTTTTTGGCTGATGCTGCATAAGCTTGCTTTCTTGCATCAAATGCCTCTACTAATGCTAATGCTAAAACCACTCGTACGTAGCATTGTCAATTTGAAGTCCAACAGTTTTCGGGAATGATTTTTGAACCTGATCATTTCCGTGTTGCCAAAATTGTTTGAGCAGTTCATTTTTTTTTCTTTAGGATGTCGCTTACTTGCGTCTTCCCGATTTTGAATTTTGCAGCGAGATTCTGAACACTATTTTTTTGCCAATCATACGTATTAATGAGTTCGACTTTATCTTTTAAAGTTAAATGTTTACGAGAAGACATTGTGCACTTCACACGACACTGAACAAAACTGAAAACTGAAACTGAAAAGATGAAAATCCGACCAAATCCCCCCCCCCCCCCTGCACACACCGAATTCATCAGAAGTTTTGCACGTGTGCCTTAAAATTCTTGAAAAAGGGTTTAGAACCGTGATGTAAACCTTGATAAAATTCAGAGGATCGGAAATAGAAAATAAACACACGATTGAGGCAATATGTGGTAGAAAAGTTCCTAGAAAAAGGGCCGTTAGCTCGCCCGCTGTCCGTTATGGGGAGATCAAATTAAGTGCTAATCTAAACGAAACAGTGCAGATGCCTGTCCGCGTCCGTTACAGAGAATGTCCGCTAGACAGAAGCTGCAAACACGTTAAAACCAATAGAGGTGAGTTGAGCAATTTGAAAATGTCTGTTGTAGAGAGATGTCCGTTAACGAGAGGTGTCCGTTAGGAGAAGTTTCACTGTAACTAATAAATAACATTATATTTCTCTTCTTAGAGAAGTATTAATTAAGTATAAGGTCCTATGCTGCACTCCTAATAAACAGCATTACACTCCTCTTCTTAGAGAAGTGCTAGTTATTAATAGTGTGCTTTGATATGGAAATTTGATGTGCGCTTATAATTTGGGAGATTAAAATAAAGCCTTTCTTAAGACTTGTCATTTTTTAAATATATTGCTATAAAACAGGGATATCAATTCCATCATAGCTAAAATTTCATGTTATTCATACATTGGCATACATTCGATAATTAAAGCTATTTGGTATCTTGTACAGCTGTTGTGATGCGATGATGCTTCTGAATTTAAACAAATGGTGGATTTGCCTTCTGGCAATACCATCTGTTTAAAAGGTATTAGCAACATACGTCAACCTGTGGATAACAGCGTTTTCTCTAGTGTGAATATAAGACCATGCCTGGATGGCCAACTTGAGCCGCCATCACTGGAGAGACCAAAATGTCTAAGACAGAAACTGAAAGTAGAAATAAAAACAATTTTCTAATTATGCTCTATTTAATTTTACTACCATGACAGTCTCTATTATTCAAACAATACCAAATTCAGCTGCCCACACTGCCACTTTATTCCTTGATATATGCCAAAGAAATGAAGAAAAAAGACAACATACTAGCTGTTAAACAATAAATAAACAATTCTGGTAATTCTAATTCTTACCCACCTGGAAGAGGCTGGAGTTGCTCGGACAGCTATTGTTTCATCTACACAAGCTTCATATGTTCTATTTACCACTTTATTACCAAGTTCTGCCATTACTTTTAATAATTCAGGTTCCCAGGCATCTAGCATCAATGATCGTACCTTTGAAATATGCACACCCATTCCCCTGAAGAGTGACAAGGTGGTTAAAAAAAAAGGAAGAATTAATTTCCAAAACACATGTGGGGAGTTCAATAATGTTTGAAGTACAGTAAAATGCAGTGACAATTACAAAAAGTTTTAACAAAAATTTCCAGGTCCTGAATGACTTTCCTTATAATAGTGCTTTGTAAGTCTTGTTTGGATGAAATTAAATCTGAAGAAAAATTGTATAATGAATTATTTTCAAACTATGCATATAAAGAATTATTTCAGGAACAAATAAACACTAGTCTAGTTTTGTCTGTTGCGTTCAAAATGCATTACTTAGAACATTCTGTCAAGTGTACCCCCATATTGTAATATAGTTACATAAGGAATAAAGAAATGCAAGCATTATTCTCTTGAAGAAGAACCTGAATGGAAATTTGGAAAGAAAAGATGTAAAAAAAAAAATAATAATAATAAAAAACCAATATGTGTGTATGTGTGCAGTCTGTGAGATGATGAATTTGCATACCAATACTTTATAAAATTCCCAGATAAAAAGGAGAAAACTTTTAATATATGAAAATGAATGACAAGTATCTAATATATGAAAATTTTATAATGATAATCTCCATACAAATACAGTCCGTTCCGGTTATTTGGGACACATCGGGACTAGTGCATTTTGGTCCGATTAAGCGGCTGGCCCAATTATCCGAAGTTTCACGTAAATAGTTAAAAATACAATGCACTCCCCCTTTACAATTGGTTCACTGTACAATCAAATCACGTTACGATGGAGTCACCATAGTAAAGTACCGTTCACTATACGATGTGCAGTAAGCGCCGGTCATTGTGATCACGTTTGTGAATTGAATTTTATTTCTATTAAACAGCGATTCTAATTAGCGAAAATAGGAGGATCCACAGGCTATAAAAGCAAAGATATATTAAGCACAAATTTACCCTTTATTACCTTACCAATTAAAAAATTAAATGATATGTGAAAATCAGAAGAATATATGTTATAATTGGAATAATTAATACGTACTGTAATATGTACATCGAACTAGTTGACATTTCTGTTTACTGACATTTGTGGGTGGGGGTTAAAATTTAAAACAGTAAAAAGATAAGCAATCAATAACAAAGAACATGGCACACACAAATTGCAAGTAACACGATACACGCAAGTGAGAATGGAGTAACGAGTTATAAAGCTTTAAAAATAGGAATGAAGAGAAGATCTGAAAATTAATTTTTTTATATGATTGAAGATTTCACGGAAGTGTAAACACATTTCACTATAATAACCCACAGAATTCCAGCTGTCGGTATTATCGCAAATTCAGTAAGATCGAGTTTACTGTCCATTTATGATAGATTTCACTAACAGAAAAGCCCAATAAACAGGTGACTGCTAATTGTTTTTATTGTTTTATGGTTGTGACCTCCAGAATTTCGACCGAACCACGTGGTACCGTCGGAGACAATCGTAGGGTAATCTGCAGTGCTGCGGTCTCCTGCCCCGATTAAACGGCATGCTGTCCCAATTAAGCGAAGTAAACCCTGGCTATTTTCTCAATTGGTTTCTGTTTTTTAAGATTTGCCCCAAAATAAACGGCTGACCCGATTAACCGGTGGCCCAAATAACCGGAATCCACTGTATATTCACTTCTGGTACTATGTTCTCAAATTATTTATTTATTACTGATAAAGTTGTTATTTACGAAAAACAAAGTTGAAATTATTATATGTGTATGTTTTGTATTTCGGGCAGAATTTATAATGGATCTTTTAAAATAATTTTGTCTGATAACCATTACATTTATTTTCATTTTGGTAAGCCAAATATGCATATTGGGATCCCTGAGCTTTCACTCATCCATGCTAATTTGAGTTCAAGTACTTAGCCTCAGATTCTGCTTGAAAATATCCAAGCATCAAAGCTGGTTTCCATCACAGCTTTATCATAAAATGCTCAACTAGTGAGCAGAGGTGGACCAGCCACAAGACTTACCGGGATAACCCCAGTAGGCTGGTGTGATTTTGGCCATAAGCACTAGTATGAGGCCACTACAAGTTTTCCCTGTTAAGAATTTTTGACCCAGTCAGCCTCTGCTAGTGAGAATCATGCTCAGTGTGTGATGCTAAAAACATTGTTCTGCAATGAACTCATCTTTATTTATGCTATATACAAAATAAATATATAATTACATTATTTGCAAAATGTATAAGATAAAATCTCTGTATTACTAAAATCAACTCCTTTCTTTGTAAATATACTTTACTTAAATACTCTATAATAAATTTATAATTGCTCAGGGCCTCAAGCAACATACAAAGGTATAAATATAAATCTGTCATTCTCAAACAAGGTTCCAAAAAAATTACTGAACTCTTTCCCATAATCATCATACACAGAACATTCAAACAACATATGCTTTATGTTGTTTATTATTAAATGTCTTATTATTATTACAAAGGGTACTAGGAAAGTTTTGCAATACAGCTTTGTTTATTTAATTTTTTCAAAGTAATTTCCTCTACATTCAATACACCTCTCCATCCTCCGAAACCAATCTTTAAACCAGTTCTGCCAAGTTTCACTAGGGAGTAAAGCACACTCGTTGTCCCAAGCCTGTAGAAGGTCCTCATCACTGGAAAACCGCCTCCCTTTTAGCTTCATTTTCACATGCGGGAACAGTGCAAAGTCGCAGGGAGCAAGGTCTGGACTGTAGGGAGGGTGCTTGACTTGAGAAGTTTCAGTCCTGTCGTGGTCAAATATTCGGTGCAGGCTTTGGCGCGGTGAGCTGCAGCATTATCGTGATGGAGGTACCAGGTGTCCATTCTTGACTTTGGCCGCAGGTTCTTCATAGATCCAATGACTTTAGGCAGGCATTGTTCAGTATACCACTTAGCTGTGACTGTCTTCTGCGTGTCCAAAACGACACGTTCCACAATTCCACTCAATTTGAAAAATACAGCTATCATTTTCTTCTTTACAGATCGGGATTTTCTGACAATTACGGGTGTGTCATCATCATCAAAGACCCAAACTTTGTTTTGAGCCTTGGTCGGCAGATCGTAATAGTACAGCCAAGTCTCGTCACCTGTCACGATGTTGTTCACATACCGAGATTGTCCCTTATCAAACTTTTTTAACATCTCCCGGCACCAAGTCACACGTCGTGTCATCTGCTCTTCAGTCAGTTGATGCGGAACTCAGAGAGAACAAAGTTTCTTCACGTGCAAATGATCTTGCAGAATCGAACGAATTGCTGGTGCATTTAGGCCCAAAGTATCTCTATCCGTTGGTAGGTCACTCGCCTGTTTTCGTCAAGCATTTTCCTCACAGCAGTAACGTTTTCCTCCGTAACTGACGTTCGTGGCCTTCCCGGCCTCTCAGAATCCTCCAGAGTGAAATTTCCCCTTTGGAATTCTCTATACCACCTGAATATCGTTGTACGATGTGGACAATCATCATCTAGTGCAAGAGTCATTTCTTCTAAGCACTGGTCTATGGTTAAACCACGCACGAAATTATACCGCAAAATTGTCCTTATCTCATTTCGTGACCACGATGCCATCGCAAGCACTTTACACTCTCAGTACTAATGAATAACTGAGCCCATCGACTTGGCGCGGCGGCTACTATGCACGTATGAACATGTCTCAACATGCAGCAACAAGCAGCTTCCTGTGATTCATTGTTGCG
Source organism: Mastigoproctus giganteus (assembly GCF_048544385.1). NCBI lineage: Eukaryota > Metazoa > Arthropoda > Arachnida > Uropygi > Thelyphonidae > Mastigoproctus > Mastigoproctus giganteus. The sequence goes on along the minus strand of NC_143584.1, from coordinate 101,682,126 downwards.
TCATATTGCAAAACTTTCCTAGTACCCTTTGTATTTTAGGAAACAATGAAAAGTTCTTCCACCTCTCGGCCTTCAAACTGTCATCATCATCATCATCTCAGGCAAAAAAGAAAAGGTTATCCTTTCTTTAGTCAAACACCTCCAACAAGCCTGCCACATTTCCACACCTCTTTCTGAAATTTCATCTTTTCTTTTCTTTCTTAAGATTATGCCTTTCCTATTCGATATAAATTCTTGGGAAAACCCTCATTCTTAATACTCGACCTGACCAGTTTTGTTTAGAAGCATATTCCAAAGCCTTCTTTACAACTTACAAAATTGATAGGTCACTTGACCACCAAAACCTAGAGGATTTTATTTGAAGAATGAATTTCTAACAAGTTTGGTGACAAATGGACTCTGGACACCCATAATGAGATCATTCAGGCAAAAAAGACTTGGTACAGATTACCAGGAATGCGAGGGCAAGAATAAAAATTCTTGTCCTCATCTTCCTCATATTTTCTCACCACATGTCTATCAAAAGTCCTTCAAAATGTCTTCTTTATAACTACCAAATCAATAGAGCACTTAACCACCAAAACTATCAACAAGTGCCCTGTTTGAAGACTGAATTCCTAATGAGTTTAGTGATGAATGGAACCCTAATGAGACCATTCAGGCAAAGAAGTTTTGGTACAGATTTCTAGAACATTCAATCGCTCGTTCTTGCTCTCATACTTTCTCACCACAGGTCTATCTAAGTACTTTAACCTCAGAAATCAATACAGCACTTCTGGGATGATTTACTCACTTGAAAAAGGAAGGAGAAAAAAAAAAAAAAAACCGACCCTCAAGCAAGGCATCTAAAACTAACTTGATTATTTCATCATACCCTTATTATTATTACACTCCTCTCAATTTTTTTCATAATCATAATTAATCTCATATAGTTTGTCCATTACAGACAAGAACACTATAGGTTGATATAATGATTCGCTTATATCTTATTAACTTCTTAGTAGTGGCAAATGATGCAAGGAAGCAAGTTTATACAGCATTCACAAAAAAAAAAAAAAAAAAATCCACTTCTGCAAAACCAGGTAGTAGTTTGTTCCAACAACTGATTACTCTCTGGCTGAAAGCAAAATTTCTCACATCTATCCTGCAGTCATCCTATTTCAATTTAAGTTTACGTACCCTTGTATGTGCTGTCTGATAAAGAATTAGAATGCCATCACTAAGTTTATTCAATCCATTTAAAGCCTTAAATATTTCAATCAGGTCTCCTTGCAAGTGTCTAGTCTCCAAGCAGTGCAATTTGCAGAACTAGTCTTTTGTAGCAAGTGTCCTCTGTATTCCTGACTAATCTGGATACACTTCTCTGCACCTGTTATTAAAGATCCACATCTTTAACAAAATGAGGATACCAGACTTGTGTTCAGTATTCAAGATATGGCCAAACAATTGTTTTACACAATGGAATAATCACCTTCTTGTCCTTGCTGGCCAAGCTCATATATATCCTACAGAATCCCATGAGTTGCTCAGAGAACTTCATGTCAGACTGTACAAGTAGCACTTGGTCACTTTGATTATACTCCACCTTGACTATGGTATTACACAATACAATATTGCCAGTTAACAATCAATTTACTTATAGTTACTTCCCTTAATATCACTCTGCTCCAAATTGAATAGCAGTATTTTTTGTGGAAGAGTGTAAAAACCTTTCATGAACTTATATGATGCCAAAATTATTGCTTGCGTTCCAGTTCCTTTGTTACTGTGTCACAGTAGCTAATAAAAGATTGGTGAGACAAGATAAATTTACTAACAAATCCCTTGTCGTGATTTCTGTATAATTCCATTCCTGTTATGAAGATTCTGCATCACTTCTTTTTAATAAGTGACTGTATTGTATCCACTGGAACAGAAGTCAAGCTTCATCATCATCATCAGCCATTTTCAATCCACTGCAGGATGAAGGCCTCTCCAGCAACTTTCCAGTTCCTTCTGTTTTGAGCACTGGCCATCCATTTACTACTCAAAAACCCATGAATTTCATCTATCCATCTCCGCCTTTGTCTTCCAGGTTTTCTTCTAGCCCCTCTTGGGTACCATTCTGTTATTTTCTTAGTCCATCTGTCATCATGTCTTCGAGCTATGTGTCCTGCCCAAGACCATTTTAGTTCTTTAGTTTTGATAAGAATGTCCTTTACTTGAGTTTGCTGCCTAATCCATGTGTTTCTCTTCTTATCTAACAGTCTGATTCCCAATATAATTCGTTCCATTCTTCGCTGTGTAGTTCTTAGCTTCTCTTCCATTCTTTTGGTGAGTGCCCAAGTTTCACTTCCATAAGTCATGGTGGGGAGTATACATTGATTCATTATTTTACGTTTCAGACAAACTGGGATATTGCTCTTCAGTATGTGACTATATTTCCTGAATGCTATCCATCCAAAATTTATTCTTCTCTTGACTTCCAGCCATTTATCATTATTACAGCTAATAACTTGTCCCAGATAAGTATATGACTCCACCTTTTCAATTACTGCTCCTTCGATCACTATTTCCCTTTCCGTGGCATACTTGTTCATCATTACTTTTGTTTTATCCATATTCATCTTTAGTCCAAAATCCTTACTAACTGTGCATAACTGATTAAGATTTTCCTCTAATTCTTTGGGATTGTGACTTATGACCACGATGTCATCTGCAAATAGTAAATGGTTTAGGTACTCTCCGTTCACATTGACTCCTTTCTGCGACCAGTCTAATCTTCTGAAAGCTTCCTCAAGGGCAGCAGTAAACAGCTTCGGAGATATTGTGTCTCCTTGTCGAACTCCTTTCTCGATTTTAAATTTGCTACTGTCTTTGTCTAGTCTAATAAAGGATGTAGCACTCTCATATATTTTCTTCAAAATCATAATATATGGAGTATCTATGCCTTGTCTTTCCAGTGCCCGAAACATTGCCTTATGCTGTATGGAGTCAAATGCCTTTTCATAATCCACAAATGCCAGGCATAATGGTGTTTTATATTCATTTGCTTTCTCCATTAGCTGTGATATTACGTGAAGGTGATCCATAGTTGAAAATCCTGTCCTAAAGCCAGCTTGCTCTTTCGGTTGATTCTCATCAAGTATTCTTTCTAATCTGTTAGTAATGACCCTTGTGAACAACTTGTAGATATGGGATAACAAGCTAATTGGTCTATAATTTCCAATTTCTGATTTATCTCCTTTCTTATGCAGCAAAACTATGGCTGCATTATTCCACTGCTTAGGCATCACACCTTTTCTAATGCACTTTGTGAAGAGCCTTGCCGGTTTTTGTGTTATGTCTCTTCCTCCCAATTTTAACAACTCTACAGTAACTTCATCTTCCCCCGGGGCTTTCCGATTCTTCATTTTCTTCAATGCATGTTCTACCTCATCAGGAAGAATATCGGGTATGTCGTATGTGTTGCTACTTTGCAATCCATCTTCCCCACTGCTGGTATCATTCCCTCGCTCCTTGTATAATTCTCTATAGTAGTCTTCTGCTATTTGAATTATGCCTTCTCTGCTGTTTATAAGTACACCATCGCTATTCTTCAGTTTCAGTATCATTTGTCTTTCTGTATTACTGCTCATGGCTGCTGATTTAAATCCTTTGTTTTCCCTTAATGCTTGTTCTACTTTTCTTGTGTTAAATCTTCTTATGTCCTCTCTGAGTCTCTTTCTAATGGCTTTGCATAACTCAGTATACTCAATTTTCTCCCTGTCGGTGTTTTTCTTGCTCTTCATTTGTCGTCTTTGGTTCATCATGACAAGTGTTTCTTGACTAATTTTTTCTTCTTTGGATTTCTGTTTCCCTATAGGTTTCTTGGGCTTTATCACTTTCAGAAAGTTGTAATATTCCTCGTCGATATCTTGGTCCTGAGCAGTCTGCAGAAGCTCAAACTTGTTCTTAAGTTCCAGTACATACTGCTTTTTCTCCTCTTCTGTTATTTCAAAGACCTTTGTATTATTTACTCGAGTCAGTTTTTTCCTTTCCTTTCCTACATCTATATCAAGTGTACATCTTACCATTCTGTGATCACTTCCAACATTTACCTTATTCAGGACGGTAACATCATTCACAATATATCTTCTGTTAGTGAGGATGAAGTCGATTTCATTAGTTGTTAATCCATATGGACTCTTCCATGTCCACTTTCTGTTCACCCTTTTCTTGAAAAAAGTGTTCATTACTGACAGTCCTTGAGATTCTGCAAATTCCACAAGTCGTTCACCTCTTTTATTTCTTTCACCAATTTCAAAATTTCCTATAGTTCCTCTTTCTGCACTGTTTTGCCTTTTTCCAACCTTAGCATTGAAGTCCCCCATAATAATAGTGTAGTGGGTTTTCTGCTCATCTAGAAGACTCTCAATTTCAGTGTACATTTCTTCAACCTCTTCATCATCATGGCTCGATGTTGGTGCATAAATCATTATAATCTTTAGCTTGTACCTCTTAGAAATCTTGAGTATTAGTCTTGACACCCTTGGTGATGTACTTTTGAATTCCAAAATGTTGTTTTTTAAATCTTTATGGACCAGAAACCCAACTCCACCTTCACTCCTTTCACTGTTTCCATTGGTGTACAGCAGATTTCCACTTGATAGACTTATAAGTGACTCATTTCTTCTTCTTGTTTTAACAACTCTACAGCCAAACCGATGATATTCCAATTCACATTTTCTAATTCCTTTTCCAGCTCTAATATCCTGTCTTCACCGATGAGTGATCGTACGTTATAACAGGCCAAGTTCAATTTCCGTGCATGGCAGCCTGGTCGTACCCAGAGATTCTTAGCACCCTCTGCTTCCACTCTGATCCTCTCGCTGCCGTAAGAGGGAGAGTGAAAGCTGCTGGGGACTGAGGGCCATTTGTATTGTTGTGCTCTCATTGCTGGAGGGTTTGGTCTTTTCCTCTTCACGCTGACCAGGCGTCTTGAAGAGAACCACTCTACACGTTCGTTGCCACCTAAGTGACGTAACAGGGCTTACCATCGAGAAGGTGTGCATGAGTGGATTTTAGGGAGGCAGGCCAACCGGACTTCTCCTAAATCTTCTGTAATAGAGAGATATTGGATCCATCAGTGTTTTAGGCTGAGTGTCTGATAACACACAGGTCTATAACTTCTCACATCACCATTTAATACCCCTTGTGAATAAAATATCTTCAATCTGTAGGAAAATCCCCATAATCCAAGGATGCACTCATAATTATGGCCAAAGGGTTTGCTTATCTCTAAAGGAACAAAGGGTTGCTCTTACGAAGAAAGGCTTAAGTTTTGCAAATTACAGAGTCTGGAGACTAGGCACCGACAAGGTGATCTGATAGAGGTGTATAAGGCTTTGAATGGTTTGAGCATGCTCAATGCCAATGGGATTCTTCATCTTGCTCAGAATAATCACCTCAGAGGGCATAAATTCAAATTGAGGAAGGACGGATGTCGGACAGATGTGCGGAAATTTGTGTTTGGCCAGCGGGTGGTTGGTTGGTGGAACCGACTTCCATCACTTGTTGTTGAAGTTGATAGCCTAAACAAATTTAAAGCTCAACTGGACAGGTATTTCGAACGAACGGAGGGGTAAAATGGGAGTGGTTTTTTTTTTTTTTTTTTTGGTTGATGCTGAATAAGCTTGCTTTCTTGCATCATATGCCTCTACTAATGCTAATGCTAAGGCCATATTGCTCCGGGGATATGCGGTGACCTTTCAGCATCCTCCGTATTTGGTGGTGATGGGCTCGAACCCCGGTCTAATCAAGAAGCGTGTGCTACACTGCTGCTCCTTCCCACCCGGCTACGGAGGTGCCAGGATAGATGCTATTAGACCCAGGTGCCTTATTTACTTTTAGCTTCAGTTATAAATTGGTGTACTTTTGGTGTTCTCAGGCCTAAAAACCAGCAAGTTTTAGGAACGGCACTAAACGTTACAGGGTGACAGTGAGAGATTTTTAGGAAAGTGAGAGATTTTTAGGAGACGATATGGAAAGTGAGAGTGAGAGCAGCAGAGCCCAAAAGAAGATAGAAAACATGAAAGTTTCTCGCCAGTTTCCGCACCCCATAGTACAATTCGTCCCTTTTTCGGTAAGTCATAATGACTCCCTTCTGTTATGTATAAACATTACTCCTCAATAACATGATTATTATGTTAGTATTGGTAAGTTACAGAATATCCTAATGCTGCTATCGTAAATAGCGTGACACTTAGTATTGTCATCTATTATAATTCGCTATATATAATATGATGTATAATCAGTTAAAACATATCTTATGAGAGCTATCTTAAATAGCGTGACCTTTAGTATTGTCACCTATTATGATTCTTTGACAGCAAATGTAACCAGTTTGTCACATGTCAGTACGTGCTAGAGATGAGCCATCCACACGAAGAATACATACACTAAGAGTCCATCAATTACCATTTTATCAATAATGTTATAACTCTAACTATTTCTATATAATCGGTTTGAATTGTTGTAACTAGATGATGTATTATTTGTCTGTTGCTGCCATTAGAACTTTATTAACCATGCATGTACAATTTCTTTACTATGATTCAGTATTAAACTATGTTTTGTTTAAACATCTCTGCCTCAGACCTGTTCTCCATTCACACGATGATCAGAATGTAGACGTAAGAATAAAAGAACTTGCTGCAGCAATCAAGATCTGACTATAATTGAAAGGGTCTTGTAGTGAAAAACACAATGCTGGTCGGTTGCTGTGGGTTCTATTCCCTACGACGGCTGAATAGATTTTTAAGGGCTCGAGACAATTGTCCTACTATAAAAAGCCACTAGGCAGTCACATGAGTATACTGTTTTTACGCTTGGGAACAAGTACACAAGGACGGAAACCAGTCCCGCAACACAGCTAGTATCGTCCACAGAAGCCCGAACCTGAATGAAGAATAAAATACCAGTATAACAAAAGACACACACACACACAAATATCCTACAAACAACCTCAACAATATAATATATCTCATTAATTGTCAACCAAACTGTAATACATGTTACATCGGAAGTACCACTACCAAATTTGGTTCATCAAAACATCCAACACCCGTGCATACTATCATTTCCATAGTCTCGTGTCTAACCAATCTGTTACAGAACTTACAATTCATGCCCAGACCCCTCCCCCCCATTGACTCTGCCATTTCCATCATTAAACTAAAATCCAGCTACCGAATACTTCAATATGAAGCCCTAGCTATTGAATGGTACCGGCACCACTCAAACCTTAAAATTCTAAATTCCAAACTCCCCTTCAATCTTTCCCCAATTTGGAACCTCTCGCGATTAAAGTTCCCACATGTCAAAAAAGGCATCACGAGAGTATAATTTATTTCTTAAATACCATGTGCGTTCACTCTCTACACATTGCCAACTGAAGATGTTTTAACCAACGAAAGTCCCCGTAACGACTATTGGCTTCACCATGTTCACCTATTTAGTTTTAAATTATTCTTTTTCTTCTTTACTTCAATGACAACTAAGGATTGGATGTGTATGCTTCTGTTTCCTTGCGCCTATTTTAACTCAGTCAACATTTACCTACTTCCCCTCCCCCCTTTTAATTTTATTCAATTTAACAATTCAACCTAAATATTAACCACGCTGCCTAAGTAAGCCATTGCAGATTAATTCAAGGTGAGTACCGCTTTCTAAGCATTCGCTATCCTTTACAAGTACAGTAATAAAAAAATAATAATATTTTGTTAATAAGCAATTTATGCACTAGTCCACATTTTCCCCTCCATTTCGGGAGGGGTTCAAGCTCCCATGCGATTCAAGTGGAGGTAACCTGACCTTTTATTCCCCATTAGGGCATATTATTGAACAAGAAAATAAAAATACAGTCATAAAAAAATTTTTTTTTAGGAATATATATCTAAATATGACTATGATTCTAAAGAAAAAAGGTTAGGTTATCCCCTCCACTTCGGGAGGGTTCAAGCTCCCATAGGATTCAACTGGGGATAATCTGACCTTTTTTTCACCATTATGGAAAGCGTTCATTAGGGCAAGTTACCATTAGTGCTTCTAAAGTGATACCCGATGTTATCGTGTGTTGGATTTGCACACCAAGCAGCACAACGTCTGCCACATCTACCTGTCAATCAATATATCATTCTCGACTTTGCTCCAGACCAATGGGCTGAACTGGGGTCTGGTTGCCCACAAGGATAGCGACTCCTCCATGAGTAGGACCATCTGCAATTCTATCCTTAAGAAAAATTGAGATGTTACGCATGGTGGGATCATCATTTACCTTTAGGTAAGTCTCCTGCAAGCAAAAGCAAACTGGCTCGTGCTTTTGCAGGAGGGCCTTGATGTCATCAATATTTCGCCGGAATCCACGACAATTCCATTGTAGGAATTTAGCCATTATTTTGTCTTGGTGGGTCCATCAGCTGGCTTCCGAGTTGCTGAGGGCTTACTTTTATCAGTCTTGGGTTTATCTCTTTTGGGGAAGTATGGACACTGTCCGGTGTCCATTTCTTCCTCCACAAAGAGTTGCAAGACTGATTTGTCCGTTACCTCCTTGTCCTCTACATCCATTGTTTCTGTTATTATTGGTTGCTCTTTTTTACCACTTGGTTTTGGTAGTGGTGAAGCACTAGGAAGTACGGATATAGGAGTGGCAGCTGACTGTATTTTTTTGGTGGGCTTTTGTGAACTCAATAAATAGCATGCAATCAGAGTGAATGACTCTCTTGGTGGTACAATCTCTGTTTGTGTACCAATAGTGCACTTTGCTGAAACCTTCTCAGCATATGAAGTCTTCCCGATATTTATTGGTTGTATGCGTTTTCTAGCCTCTGGATAGGAGATATTCAGCTCTGTTTTCAGTTTTTGGATCTCTTTTTCATCCTTCACTGCTGGCATGCTCTGGAGTAGGCAGGATTCTCTTGTTGGCAATTTACAAAGATCGGTTTGGAAGATGAATATTTGTTGCTCTCGTGGTCTTTCACACCACATCGAGCACAGGCAGGGTTACCACGACAAGCTGTTTGTGAGTGGCCGTATTTTTGGAATTTGAAACACCTCAGTGGGTTTGGAATATAAATCCTCACTGGGCAGTTTAAGTACCCTGCCTTGATGGAACTTGGAGGCCGTGGGGTGTTAAATGTTAGGATGGGACTCGGGTAGGGACGAGATTCCCATCCTTTCGCATTGGATGGAGGGAAATCAAGAGTATTACTCCTTCTAATTGCTTCCCAAACATGCTGCTGTAGAAAACAATCATCGAATAAATCCACAAAAGCCTTGCTAGTGTGTGAGTGACCAATCCACAAATTCCAGTCCATCTCTGGAAAATTAAAATCTCCCATTATAAGACACTCTGATTTACTGGCCCACTCTATTTCTCTGCACACTTGCTCGTTATACTTATAAGATTCATTAGGTCTATAACACACACCTACTCTCATTTTTCCTTTCCCAGTGCACCAAATGTCACACCTTATGTCACACCAAACAGATTCAACATTGCACTGTCCACCAACATCAATTGGATGCACTTACTTAGATTTTATGTGTTTCTTAATTAACAGCATAACCCCTTCTCCCTTCCTGTCCTGTCTATCCTTTCTGTACACATTGTACTCCCCAAATTCTAATTCTTCACTGCTTATGTCTGTGTGTGTCACCACATCTCTGATATCCCAACAATATTTGCCTTTAATGTCTTGACTAGCACTTCAAACTCATTCAAATTTATTAACTATACTCCGAGCATTGATGTACATGCAAGTATACATGCACCTCTTTCTACTCTTAGTTACCCTAACACAGCCCATGTATTTACTAAAGTTCGAATAGCAAAGCTTAATAAAAGGTACTCACCTTAGATAATCTGCAGTTGTTACATGAGGTAGGATGGATGAATAATTTTGGGGTTTAAGAGGTTTGAATAATTTAGAGTTTAAATGAGTTAATTAGTAAGGATATGGAATTAAAAATTAAAATATGCTCAAGGAAGTAGAAGTGCACAACTCCGTCCCTGGTTGTCATTGAAGAATTAATTGATTAAAAATTCTAAAATAAATGAAACCGGTGAAGCCAAAAGCCATAACAACTGACTTTCGTTTTTAACGTCTTCAGTTGGCAATACTAAAGTGAGGAGAGAACACGTGTTTTAAAGAACTTCTATGTTCCCGTGATGCTCTTTGTGATATGCGGGAATCTTAGGTGCGTGAGATTCCAGACCGGGGAAAGGTTGGAGGGTAGTTTTGCATTTATGACATTTAATTTGGTGTGATGGCGGAACCTTTCTATAATAAGGGCTTCATATTGAAAAATTTTGTAACTAGATTTTAATTTTATAATGGTAATGGCAGAATCAACTAAAGGGGTGTGGGTGTGGGAATGTACATGTAGTGTAAGCTCGGTACTGGATTGCCCTGTTCTGAAACTGTTGTAATGGTAATAAGCCCATGTGTTAGAGGTTTTTGTGGAGCCGATGTAGCAGGCATTGCAATTTTGCTGACATTTGATTAAATATACAATATTATTCATGTCATTTATTGTCATTTTATGTCATTTTATGTTTCTTTGTATGTCTTAAATAGTGTCCCAAGTTTGTTATATGAGGAAAATATAAGTATAATGTCAGTGTCTGCGAACACTTGACGGAATTGTCTGGCGAGACTACTGTGATAAGGGAGAATGATGCGCGTGCTCCCTTTTGTGTTGTGTTTGGGTAAATTATTGGTGTTATTTTTGGCGACGGAAATAATATGTTGGATTAATTGGAACGGGTATTTCCTAGACATGAACTTTTTTGTAAGATATTGTAGTTCAACAGATAAGTCATCTTTTGAAGAGCTGTATTTAATAGCGTTGCGAATTTGGTTATAAAGAACAGCTTTTTTTGTACTAAGTGGGTGGTGTAATTCAAAGTGTAGATATTTACCTGTGTGTGTGTATTTTTCCTAAAAACCTTGGTTCCCAGTTTGGTGCCTGTTTTGTATATTGTGAGGTTAAGGAAATTTATTTGATTGTTAACTTCTGTTTCAAGTGTATATTTTAGTCTATCATGTATTGAGTTGAATTTAATAAAAAGATTATCAATTGTAGTTCTATTTCCTATTATAAGTATGTCGTCTGCATAACGTATATATAGTTTAATCCCTGAAGGGTAAGGCTGTAGTATTTGGTTTTCTATGGTTGCTAAATAAATCTCAGATAAGGGGGCAGAAATTCCTAGACCCATGGGTAGGCCGAATGTTTGTTGAAATATTTGGTTATAGAACCGGAAGTGTCTAGCATCCAGTAAAAACAAAGTAAGTTCTAAGATATTGTTGATGGAGAGAGAGAGAGTGAGAGGTGTGGTTGATTAAAGTATTGTCTGTCATTAGGAATTCTTATAAGGCTTGTAGTGTAAATGGTAAGTGTACGTTTGTATATAAAGAAACAACGTCAAAAGATGCTAAGATGTCTTCACTGGAAATTATGGTAGTATTTATTTTTTCAAATGCTTGATTAGTGTTACTAACTTTTGAATTTTGAGAATCTTGTGAGGGGGGATATAATTTTTACTAAAAAGGAGGATAGGTTGGCAAAGGCAGATTTGCTAAAGGAAACTACTGGTCTTAGGGGGTGGCCAGGTTTGTGTAATTTGGTGATGCCAAACATATGTGGGAGGATGTTGTTACATATACCAATTTGCTGTAATGGGATTTGATCTTAGTCTGCTTAGAATAACATCGAGTTTATTTTTAAGTTTGGAAATATTGTATGCGTTATCAATTTTATAGGTGTTTTGGTCGGAAAGGATCTGTTCCATTTTGTCGATATAGGTGCTTTTATCTAGAATTACAATTGTATCACCTTTGTCAGCTTTTTGTATAATAATGTTTGGAATATTCCGTAGTTTTTGTACAACATCCTCCCACATATATTTGGCATCACCAAATTACAAACCTGGCAAACCCCTAAGACCAATAGTTTCTTTTAGCAAATCTGCCTACCATGAGTAAGGTGATTACTGTGGTCTTAAACAGTTTTTAAATTCAGTGGTGCCAACTGATGATGTTACTAACTGAAAATTATAAATGGAAATCATTCAGGGAAGTAATCATAAAAGCTACTAAAGTTTTTATTCCAACAAAGAGATACTGTTCTTCAAGGTTTAGGCCTAAATGGATCTCAAGTGAAGTAATGATACTAGTGGTAAGAAAGGAAAATGTGTATGGGATGATTATAAATTAGCAAGCAACATTTAAAACCTGCATTGGTTACAAACTAGTCTGCAGTGCAATCAGGTCATTAAGTGTGTAGTCAATTTAAGGCAGATTATTAGTCTTTGGCTAAGAATTCTTTGCTTATGTTAACACTAGACATGAAGGGATGAATAACATCAGCCCACAAGATATCAATGGCATAACTATAGATGACCCTGTTCAGGTTGCTAACAATGTGAATAGATATTCTGTGTTTCCGTTTATACATGAGGAATTTTTTTTTAGGGATGGTGCTGGAATTATATCAAATTACACAGAGGTAAACGATTTTGACCTTTGACCATAATTAAGAGCACATTCTTGGATTCAGGAGAGGTGTGCAAATGTCTCTCCTATACACAAAGGGCAGGGGGCCAAAAGGCAATGTGAGCAATTATAGACCTGTAAGGTTGACTTCTTTTCCAGGGAATTTAATAAAATCAGTGGCTAAAAAAGTAGTATAGGATCATTTTAACAGGAATGGAATTCTGTGCATATCATAACAGTGAAAAATTTCAAGGATTTCTATTAGTAACTTAACTGTATTGTTTCAGTTGTTGAGATGGATCTGTATAAGCTTATCGATTTTATTGTCTTATAATATAGCTGCTGCAACTTTTGTATTTTTATAAAATTCAGACATTCATTCACCATTACTCTAAATAACAATACCCTAAAGCATTACCTGTCTCACACACATGCAGCACTATGACTGAAATTGAGATATATTCATCCTGTGACTGTTAGAGGTGTGATAGAAGAGAAAGGGATTGCCATGGAATAAAATTTAGAATATTACATTACATATGCTTTAGAGAAATTCAAGAGGGATTTCCAAGTTAATATTTATTAAAGAATATTAATTAGTTGAGGTAGTAGAGAAAACAGACAGTGGCTCATCCATCAGCAAAGAATTATGTTACAACATTACAACAGATCTGGAATTCAGGTTGCTAATAAACTGCGAGTGTAACTCTATTTTAGAGAATTAGAATATTTGAAATCTTTAAAATAAAAAGCAATGGTTAGACTGCACATGTATACTGCTTATTTTGGGGAATCTCATTTTAGAAAAGATTTTTTATAAAATGAGTGTGCATCCATTGCAACAGATCCTCGTTTTGGATCAGCTGCAATGGATGCACATAAGAGCTATTCAACAAAAGTTTTTTTTGGACAATGATAGAAATGGATGCAGAATCATAATCAACAACAAAGTATGAAAAAATGTTATAACTTCTTAACATGACAAAAGATTTTTTCTTCTAAAGAAGTTAAAAATATACTGCCATTAGTTTTTCTTAAACAAGGCTCCATTTCTTCTAGTTACATAAAAAGTCCATTCACAATTCACTTAGGTAAATGGACTATGTTCAATACTAAAGGGGAAAACCAAAGACTAGCCAGTAGGACAAAATTATTAAAAAAAATACCATTTAACTTTTGAGTTAAAAAGGGTGCAGCTGGGAGTACTGTCCATAAAAATTTAATTTGCAAAGATACTGGGCTTAATAAAGGCAAATATTGTAAGGTATAAAAAGAAAAAAAAAAAATTGTACATTATGATGATTATAGATATGCAAAATTCAATGTTTCCACATTTCTTTCAATCAGTTGTGCTCAAAGTGTTAATATTATTATTACCTGTGAATACCAGAACATTCTATGCATAGTGTTATACCCAAGTTGATGCTTGCCCATCGTGGATCTGAAGAACCGCAATCACAACATACTTCATTACTTTGAATTCCAAGAACTTGACTATCAAAGAGAATTAGATATTTTGTATGAGTGAGTAGGCAGGTCAGAAAAAATTAAAATATGTATAATAATAATATTCACATCAACTGAAAAAGAATAAAGCCAAATTCATATAAAATTATGCTTAAGCATTAAGCATAATTTTTAATGGTATTTTTGAATATTTTAGAGAATTATGATAAATTATGAATAAACAAACTATGAGATAATTGAGAAACAATGTGGAAGAGAAATTGTTGAAGATAAAAGTAAACTAGTTAACATATGCAATGCCTTACATTTCAGGAAATTAGATTTTCTTTTAATTAACAGAATTGTTTTATTTTTCTGTAATTAATAGAAGTGAAAAATAAATAAATATTTATCTTGTTACCTAATTACTAATTGATTAACTAATAATATACAAAAGTAATTGTTTTCACCCTCACTGCACACCCCTGCAATGTTTTGGAGTGAATTAAGTTATATCAACATCATGTGAAATTCAAAGCATATTTCAATTAGTGTATGATAACAAAAATATGAGGGGGGTGATCATTTAATTTGTGGACTATGCAATATTTTATGTTTACTGTGCAAACTTTCCATATCTACCACTAGATGCACTCTCCCTGATCGCTACTGAGCAGACACTTTATGCACATGCCAATACTTCTTGAGCTAGTGTTGCACAAAGAGTTTTTTTAGCTGCACGTCACTGATAATTGTTTTGAAGCAAGTATCATGTCGGACATACAGATTGAACAGCAATATGCAATTCATTATGGTGTCAGATAGGGCTTAAATGCATCGGAAACAGTTAAAGAGATAAATGAAGTGCATGGTAATGAGTGTCTTGGTAGAATGGCCATATTCGGGTGTGACTGACCTTTCCAGTGTGAAGTGGTTTCCCTATCAAGACAATGTCAGGCCCAATAGCTAATATATTTTGCAGGCAGTCATCACTGCCATAGGTTTCAAAACTTTTCTGCCACACGCCCCTTATTCACCGAACTCAGCCCCACATGATTTCTTCCTGTTTCCACATCTGAAGAAAGCTCTGAAAGGCAAGCATTTCGTGTCTGACACAATAATGCTAGCAGAGCACGTCACAGTCTTTCGAAAAATGGCTTGCAAGAAGCATTTAATGTGTCACAGTGGCGAAAGTGTGTAAATTTCAAGGGAGGTTATTGAGAAGGATAAATCCACAAAAGATTCGGATGATGACAAATAAAATAAGATCTTGCACCAGTTCACAAATTAAATTATTACCCCTCGTACTATCAAGTGCTTCAACTCCAATGAATAATACATGGATAGACAATGTGACACGTGTGAAAAAAAGAAATAACAGTTGCTGGATTTCTGTTTGTCTGATTTTAAATGGGAAGGCTCAATAAATTGTTCTTAAAGAGAAATATAAAATTTCTCATAAAACCCTCCAATGGGAATTAAAACATATATGGAAGGATAGACAAAGAAATAATAATTGCCAAATTCCTACTGCTTCAATTTTAATGAACTTTGGGATGCCTCATCAAATTTTTCCAAAAAAAGGTTATATATAAAATTTCATAAAAATCTATCCACCGAGAGTCGAATTATTACATGCAGACAGACAGATGGACAAACATGGTGAAGACAATAGGCACTTTATGCATATACTGTATGCTAATGTGCCTAATAAGCTCCTGGGGTGTTGATAGAATGTACATGATTATATAAACAGAAGAAGAGGTAAGGGAACTATTGGCCATAATTACTAAAACATCTTTAGATTCAGGGCAGGTCCCTAGATTGAAAATTTCTCCACTATTCAAAAAGGAACTGGCATCAAAGGGCAAACTGATTAATTCTAGATGTGTAAGTTTGATTTCTGTTCCAGAAAAAATAATTGAGCCAATGATCACAGAAGTAATGCAGTATTATGGCAATAACAGCATAAATTTTTTAAGAGGGAGATCATGTCCGATCAATCTGATTAGCTGACATGATGCAGCAACAAAGGAATTAGATGAAAAACAATTTTGACATTGTATATTTATCCATTCTACTGAACTATATTAATTAATTAATTTATTTATTTTTTTATAAAAACTCCAAACATGAGAGGTATTAGAACCTATAGTACTTAGTACCATGCTTGGGTTGGAGGTTGACAAGACAATAGAAGATATTTGTTGACATTAGACTTGAACTTCTGTAGACTGTAATTTTCAGGAAATACATATGAAGGAAGGTTGTTCCAGAAAATGGCAGTTGAATGAATAAACGAGGAAGATGAAAAGTTGGTTCTGGGAGTTTGAAGTTGGACAGTAAATGGATGTTGGTGGCATGCGTTCAGACTGTTTTGAAAGAGAGAGTGGAAATTATAGAAGCCAATTCAGAAGAACAGTGCCCATGGAAGTATCTATAGAAAAGGCATGCAGCAGAAACAGTAGTCTATGAGACAGCGAGTGCAGAGACTCTTTTAGAGAGGAGTCATTAATTAACCCAACTGCCCTCTTCTGAATGGAATCTAGAAGACTGAGAGAGGTTTTGAGGGCACTGCCTCAGATGTGGGAACAATATTCCATGGTAGGGAATATGCGATTTGTACAGAGTGAACAGCTGTTTGAAAGAAGAGTAACACCAAGAGCGAAGAGAAAACCAAGTTTTTTAGATGCAGAGGAAGCAATATTTGTTATGTGCTTATGCCAAGAGAGATTAGAAGTCAATGTAATCCCCAAAAGAGATATATCATCTTGCCTAGAAATCGGAGTGTCCCGAAAGATCAGCATAGGAGCAGAAGGATCTATATAAGACAAGACTGAGTTTTAGAGATATAAGACAAGACTGAGTTTTAGAAGGATTGAAATCAACTAAGTTGTCTTTGCCCCACTGGAGAATTACCTGGAGATCGACATTTAAGGAATTGGTAGCGGATATTCAAGAAGTTGAAGCTGATTGAGCAGGGCAAGGTTTCTCAAAATGGAAAGTGGAATGCAATATGCTATAACCGGCAAAACTATGGATAGGATTTCCAGCCAATGGAAGAAGGTCATTAATATACAAGTGGAAAAAAGTGGGGGAAAGAACTGACCCTTGGGGAACACCGGCATTAGTGGAGAAATTAGAAGACAGAGAGCGATCAGAGCGAAAACTAGATAACCAATTACAAGAACAGTTGGCAAACCATAAGATGGAGGCTTGTTTAGAAGACCTTTATGCCAAACACGATCGAAAGCCTTTCAGGTGTCTAGAGCAACTGCTTGTGTTTCACTGAACTTTTCCATTGAATTTGTCAATAAATGGGTAACATAAGCCAGAATATCACCAGTGGATCGACACTAATGGAATCCATACTTGCGATCGTTGATCAGACAGAAGGTTTCAAGGTAATTTAAGAGTTGGCGGTTAATTGATTTCTCCATTACTTTGGAAAGAGTAGAAGTAATTGCAATGGAATGATAAATTGGATGGGAGGGATTTGTCACCATTTTTTGGAACTGGCTGGATATGAGCAAATTTCCAAGCAGAAAGAAAAACACCTTTGGAATAAGAAAGTGAACAAAGGCAACAAAGAACAGGAGTAAGTTCAGGAGCACAGGTTTTGAGAACAAGTTGAGAGATACCATCAGGACCTGGAGCTTTCTTAGCATCAAGATTTGTCAAAATCCTTCTGACATCCTTTTGACGGAAGACCACAGGAAGCTTTGAATAGCGCGTGTTGGGAATGGTGGGAGGTGTTTTACCAAGATCATTAACACATGAATTGGAAGAAAAATGGGATGCTAGCAGGTCAGCTTTATCCTTGGCTGAAGTGACAACAGAACAATCTGGTTTTGACAGAGGTGGGAGCAAAGATGGGCAAAAGCTGCGGTCAATATCTTTGGCAAGAGACCAGAATGCTCGGCTACCATTAGGGCAAGAAGCAAGTTTTCTGCTCTTGGCCTGTTCAAAATCTAGTTTGGATTGATTAATAACTGCTTTACAATTGTTGCAAGCTTTGGCGTAGGTAGAAGATGAAACTGAAGAATTGGAAACAAGTCAATTACGATATGCAACATTCTTCTCTTGAACAGCCTTAGCACATTTATTGGAAAACCAAGGTTTACATAAAGGACGAGATTTTAAAGTGGAGTGTGGAATAAAGGATTCCATTCCTACAAGAATAATTTCAGTAACACGATCTGAGCAAACGCTGACATAAGAAGTTTTGAAGCAGTAATCCGACCAAGGAAAGGAAGAAAAGAAATCTCGCTCGTCATCCCATTTTGTATTCTTGTAATGCCAAACAATAAGAGGTTGGGAATAGCCATGAGATATGAGATAAAGGCTCCATTGGAGAAGAGACAATCACCAAGTTGTGATCCGAGGTGTCTAAAGGACCACTCACTTCAACCGTGTACTTAGAAGGATTATTTGTGAGAAAAAGATCATGCATGTTGGCTGTATGGTTAGGATTGTCCGGTATTCTTGCAGGTAAATGAACAATCTACACAAGGTCATTAGTAATTGCAAAAGCCTCAGTATCTTGGCCAGCTGGGTTGGTGTGACTAGAAAATGGAAGCCTACTGGAACATTAAAATCACCAAGGAACATTACTGACTGTTAGGAAAGTTGGACTGGAGAAAGTTAAGTTACAAAGAGAGAGAGTTAGTCAAAGACCTCCAAGTGATTAGTGGAATTGGGAGAACGGTAGAGAAAACGATGAATCTGACACAATGAGATAGAGAGATTTTAAGCCAGAGAAGATCAAAAAGAGGAGATTCCAAATTACCAAGTCTCTAATAGGAATATCAGAATGGACATATGCACAAGAACCACCTTTGAGGCGAAAGGAATCATACAGTGAATAATTTGGGCAACTGAGATGAGCAGTAGTTGAATCAATCGATAACTGACATTCTGTCAGAAAAAGTACATGGGGTTTGGCAGACTGCAAGTGGAAATGGACATCACTGAGATTAGATTTGAGACCACGTATATTTGTGATATGAACTAGGAAGTGTTTGGGAGGTTTAGATCTTTTCGTAGATAAACTTACTCTATTAGTTTGACAATTCGTGGTGTATTCAATAGTAAGAAAAAGTGGGAGAGACATGCTGTGTGGAGTAATGAAATTTTTTGGTATGGCATACACATGATAAGAAAATACCCAGATCCTTGACATAACGTGGCCTCTACAATGCCCCCCCCCCACATACACACTACTCGGACTCCCTCCAGTCACTATCTGGAAGAGTAGAGGTAGCAAGCTTATATACACTAGCTGATCCAGAAGCCTCCTAAAGAGTTATGAATAGGTTCGGTACAGTGTACTAACTAGCGGCTGGCCTGCAAACACCATTTTAGAGCTCGAAATGTAAGAATATTGGATCTTGCCATGATGTTCTTCATAACCTCAAAAGTCATCAGTCATAATGCATGATGGAAGAAATGGGGAAGGGTATTTGAGATGAGATGGGTATTTACATATCTAACTCAATTTACATTATGTTTCAAGCTATGTTGTTGCAGCCACTGATGCTTCTCTTTATTTCTCTTTGTTACTCTTCAGAATCTATTAATTAACTGTAATTTTAATTTATTTAAAATGGTTATGATGAGCTTAGTTGCTAGGCACTGTTCATACTGCAACATATAGTCCCGTTGATTTTATATTCTAGTTCCATTATTTATATTTCATTTTCCAGTTAGCAGTTTGGCATTCTGTTGTGAGTGGATGCATAAACATTTTTGTTTAATTTTGCACTGCATAAGGGTCATCATCATTTTGGATATACATTGGTGTTCAAAGAAAGTGCATCACCTAGGAATTTCACATGTTTAACCCTTTTTCACAATGGTATGTTACATTAATGACTAGCATCATAAATAGAAATATAAACAAAAGACATTTATTAATAGTTAAGGCAAAGCTAATTAATATTTGACTGGTGCTCTCAAAATGACTGAAATGTTATCAGAAGCCCTCAATTTGCTTCAGTTTATCATTTTAAATAAAAATTACACAAGCAAGGAATGACTGACATAAGCAAGGAATGACTGCAACTCTTGCAGAGCGTGCTTATATAGCTGAAAGTAACAGCTGATGCGATATTACGTCATCACCTACAAATGTCAATCTTATCTGATGCAATCTGTAAGAAATATTGCCATATACTTACGTTATTTGAATGGCAATTACAATTTTAAGGGGTAGTGCACTTTCTTTGAACACCAGTATATATTGCATTGGCTGGCTCACAGTATTTGGCTGCTTTTTGATGCACTGATATTTGTAGCATTCAAAATTCAGTGACAACTATTGTTGTCCAGTGGTTGTTTCATTTTTTGTTTCCAGGGATGCAAGTCTAAATTTCTTATAATTGGTTCATAAATTATGTTGCATTGGCTTTCTATTTAAAGTAATCCAAAATTTTTCGTACATATTCCTTCCACAACACTCTTTCTCTCAGTTTAGTCCCCTCTTCTGTTCTCCTCAACTCTGTCAACAGACCCCTGACTTACAACTGCTCAGCTTAACAGGGCATTCAAGACATTACCTGCCTAAGGTACTTCCCATAGATATATTTCAATGATTAATGATTCATCATGTTCTTGAATGTCTCAACTTGAACAATACAAATTTTGATCCCATTATGTTTGTAGGTTGATAGGTGTCTTCCTTCTTTCTGCTGTAACAGAAAGAAGGAAGACACCGTCTCAAATTATGGATTTGCTGAAATTGGAGCAACATTCAGTCATAAAGTTTCTCAACAAAGAAAATGAGTCAGAGGCCATTCATGAAAGTATGGTGGCTGTTTATGGCAACAGTGTTCCTTCAGAGTACTAGGTGAAATTCTGATCAAAACAATTCGAGTGGGATAGAGTCCATCGAAGATAATCCATGTCCAGGAATGCCTGTGGCAACGACCACTCCAGAAATGTGCCAAGCTGTGGAAACCCTTGTGCTGAATGACGGAGGTTTAAAAGTGTCCCAAATCTTTAGGGAATGTAGCACATCTGAGGCTATTACAGCTGTGTTCTCCCCCAGAAAATTTTTCCAGCCAGGTGGCATTATGAAGTAGTTGGGTGGCGAAGTGTAATACTTCACAATATTATAAAATTTTCTGTTACATATTTATAAATGTGACAAGTGATCCAGAGCAAAAATTAATTGTATAATTTAACATTATATGCTTCTGTCGCATTGATCTCAATCGCATAGTATGTTCAAATTAATATTGATCGAGATCAGTGAGTAGTACCATACCGTACCACGAGGATCGCTTAAATTCAGTGGTTGGTGCACCCATTTGACAGGTCCTGGGTTGAACACTGAACAGTCCTCCATGAATATTTGGGGATGACTAAGGTCAATGCAAGGTGGGTCGTAGATTTCTGACCCCTATGCAGAAGCAATTCAGAGTACAGTTGTAAACAGAATTCAGTGCTTTATGGAAGAGATCCTGAAACTTATCTACAGAAATATGGAAGTTATGGATGATGAAATGTGAGTTCAGCACTGGGATCCCAAGGCCAAGAAAAAAATCAATGCAATGGAAGTACAATTGTTCTCCTTCACCCGAAAAATTTCAGACACAACTTTCAGCTGGAAAGATTATTGCCACCATTTTTTGGGATGCTGAGGGAATTTTGTGCATTCAATATTTGGAACACAAGCAGGCAGTTACTAGGAGATCATATGCATCCCTACTGTAAAACCTAAGGAATGTCATAGAGGAAAAATAATGTCGAAAACTTTCCAGAGGTGTACTGCTGCTTTGAGAGACTGACTATACAGAAATTATATCTGTATAGTTTAATATCTGTATTATATCTGTAAAGTATGCCTCTGCTGACATCCATGCTGTGAAAGATTTTCCAGCCAAATTAGCTGAAATAACTGAAAAGGAAGACTAATGTTAAGGGTATTGAACACGAAGTGGATTCCTTCACAAAGATACATTGCTAAAGAAGAAAAGTCAATACCTAGCTTCCAAGTTGCAAACAACTCAACAATAGAGCGAGTTGATTCAAAGGATCAAGTGACTTTATTGTTGAGATAAAATGCAGCAGGTTGATAGCAAATAGTAGTAGTAGTAGGAGAAGCATGTGATGCAAGAAAGCAAGCTCATGTAGCATCAGCCAAAAAAATAAATGGCATGTGTACCCTGTATGAACAAAAGATGTTTTATGTTATCTTTGACAACATCTACTAAATTTCAAACAGCTAGAACCGAAATCACAAACAATGTAATTTTTACTCACGCCCGCTACTTACTTACCGAATCAATGTTAGTGATAAATAGGATCACATGCCAGCTGCTTACTCTGCCGAATCAACATTTGGAAGAGGGTAGGCCAAGAGCCTAACTATCCATTTGATTGTAGTCATTAGTATGATTGTAACAATACAAATATAAGTATTTGTATTGTTACAATCATACTATCATGTTACTGTCATATTGAATCATGCTACTCTGTCATGCTTTGTCGCAAATCACACATGCAGCGCTAACAAGATCTGCAAGAAACAACAATATCCACGCATAATATAATAAGAGATGGTAACGCTGCACATTCTATTTGGCAATAAGGAAACAGAGATACTGTCAGAGATGACATATGCCAAGATCTACGATGACAATGAAGAGTTCATACTAGATCGTAAATTGTATGAATTGGACTTAGACATTGAAAAACGATTGAAATATGTAAGACAACAATGACCCCGATGAAGCATGCGGTAATGACCTGCATAGCCTTGTAGTGCAACTGCAAGAAGACCCCTTTTAAAACTTTTACAATCATCCAAACTGCGAGATGAATTAGGATCTAAAGTTAACCAAGCTCAACTCCAAATAAACGCAAAAACTTGATGACCAATGACAAGCAAAAGATTCTCCCTGTTCATGTAATTTGGAGTCTGCTATCTCCCAACTGCAAACTGATTCAAATATTCTTGACTGGCCTAGCTGGTTGAAATATACAACTGCTTCAGTAATACAGATGGGAACTGTAACACCTACATAAGACTGAAGCGCATGTAATATAATGATCTTGGACTCAGAGCTGGTTCATGCCAGATCCCAAAAAAAAAAAAAATGCCAGTGACTAAATTATTTTCCCCAGAACAAAAGTTAAATAAACAGGTCTGTAATTTCCCTTGTCACCATTTGAACCCCCTTTGTGAATTATGGATACATTTGCAAATCACCAGTCTGTGGGGACCTCCCCTGAGTCCAAGGATGCACTCATAATTATGGCTAAGGGTTTGCTTACTTCCACTGCCACCTCCTTTAATATAACTGGATATAACCGCAGGTGTCTTATTTTAACTTGCTATTACAAAATGTCTCCTCCATTTTGTAATAACAGAGAGTAAACTCTCAGTTAATGCAAATTCATTTAGCTCCCTATTAGAGTTTGCTAAACTTCTGGCCTCCCTCATGTGTGAATGTATAGTTGCATACAAAACAACTGCATCACCTTAAAAAAAGTAACATTTGTAGTGAAAGGTATAAGATATTAACCCCGGGGGCATCTGGTGAGTATGGGCTTGGCACACCCAGGCTCCTGAGCTCAATATCATCATTCTTCTCTTTCTTGGCAATTCCCTTCTGCTTCTGGCTCTTGCTCTCTCAGGATAATTCAAAATTTTTTTTTTTTTTTTTTTGGCTGGTGCAGCATAAGCCTCGGTTGCACCATATAGCAAATAATATTAATAATAATAATATTTTTTGTTTGATTAAAGTCAGTTTGTTTGTCGCAAAGCAAAGGTACTGCATCAGACAGTAATTGCAAATCGATATTTGAAACAGCTATGCCTTCGTAATCGCCATGCTAGTGCTCCTGATCTAAAATTGGACTTTGAGATGGCCTCTGATGTTGAAACAAGTGCACTAACTATCCAAAGATGGCTTCCAGAATGTGGTCTGCATGCCTATCGGCCCAAGAAGAAGAAGAAGAAGAAGCAGCAGCCTTTGTTGACCCAACAAATGAGGAAGAAGGGACTTGCTAGGGTTAAAATGCATGTTTCATGAACAAAAACAGCAATGGGACACCATCATCTTTTCTGACGAATCGAAATTTAACCTGCATGGCTAGGATGGGAAGCGATATGTTAGAAGACGAAAATTGGAGGCATACCATCCTGAAGGCATAACACCAACTGTAAAGTTCCCCACCAGTCAGATAGTATGGGAATGCATAACAAGCAAAGGGGTGGGGTGAATAAGTTTATTACCGGAATGGTGAATGCAGAAATCTACACTGCTACCTTGGAGGAGTGCCTGAAACTCATTATTAGGGATTGCTACACAGTAAAATTGTAAATCGCCACACAGTAAGTTTTATGCTATTTAGATTTAATGAGGAGTTTTTCTTCTTGTCTCAGAAGGCTTAAAACATACTTACCAAATGTTTTTCCTTGTTTTGATCCCTTAAGTTGCAGTCATACCTCAGAAATTCTGGCATTACAGTGCTGGACTGGCCCAGCTACAGTCCAGATTTGAACCCTATCGAAAATTACTCATACATAATGTTGTCTAAAATTGCTCAGAAGAAGCCAACAAGTAAGATTCAGCTGCACGAGAGCATCATAAGGGTGTGGTACAACGAAATTGGGCAACCATATATCCAGAAGCTGATTAACTCTATGCCAGATCATTGCAAGGCTGTAATTATAGCTCAAGGAAGAACAACAAAATATTGAGGACTGATTTTTGCTGATTTACAGTACATAATACAATTACATTAACTTGTCATTTCAGTTTGTACACGTAAATGCAATAAAATGTATGTTTGGTTGTCATGATTGCCATTTGCATGATTTCTTATATTTCCGTTAATTACACATTTTACCCTTTGGGAAGATATTTATGGCAATTAGGTATATCAGGTGGAGTCTTTTTATTGGATTTCATTCACAGAGATATATATCCCATCTAATAAATGCATTTAGAATATTTCTGTGCACAATGCAGTGCATAACACATTATTTGTAAAATTCACATGTGATTCAGTTTTTTTGTCCACCACTAGATAGAAAATGCTCATTCAGTTGATCGGCTTCCTGAGTAGCCAAATTTTCGATTTTCGTCTTCTAACATATCGCTTCCCATCTGAGCCATCGTTATCAAGTGAACTAATCTGATTCATCCCCTTCCTTCTACAGTTGACACAAGTAAAGAAGTGTTTGCTGTTTTCCTTTGCCAAAAATTTTTCATAATCTTCCTTCACCTATCTAACATCCTTTGTGACTTCATTACAGACTCAAGGCTGAAAAAGTTAAAGGTCCCTAGTTTAGATAACCTATTTTTTTGTTTATTAATAATTCAATTAAGAATGTATTTTAACTAAAGAATATATACTCAATGTAACTGCATAATACTACTGAACTGTAATTTTTTTTTTAAATATCTTACATTCAAAAATTAAGGTTACCTGTATGCTCGAGGTGAATTTACCGAAGAAACCAAATTGCACTTAACAAATCCACTAGAATTACTGCTCCTGTGTCCACAATCTTTAATTATTTCCTATAAAAATTTAAATCTGAGTGCACATAAACAATTATAATTTATTTATTGATTCTTTATTTTAATTTACATAATTATAACTTAAAATTATAATTAAAGAACTTTCTGTTTCTATTTAGATAAAAAGGAAATGAAGCAAAATTTAGTTAAAACTGAATACTGGTTTCATTTAATTGGGAAATTTTTCTGTGCCTTAGTTTTAGAATTAGCAGATTATGCAAGGAAGAAAGTTATACAACATCAGCTCAAAAGTAAAAACTCAGGGGTGTGGATTTCAATAAAAAAAAATTATTGCCATTGTAGGTATTCCATATCCCAAATTAGAAGGAAACTTTTTGTAAGTTATTAGGGAGGAGGAATGCATTATGCAAGGTGGGAATAAAATCTCAGAAAAGAAAGGCCCATTTAATCATTAATTAGGAAGGTTAACAAGATAGACACTTGTTCTTTTTTTTAAAAAAAATTCCAAGTGTCTGAAATTTTTGACATTTCTTATAATTTAAGCAATCACAATGTAGAGTATTAGTCGTGTTAGTTACACATAATAGATATAATATAGATTGATGGTCTGTTACAATAAATAGCAAAGATAAATATTTTTCTTTTTTTTAATTTAAATGTGTTGAATTTCATTATGTGCTTTAAAATTTTACCACCTACTACTGTTTTATGCGCCATTAAACGCCCATAACAACAACAACAACAACCTACTACTGTCAAAAGAAAGGGAATGAAAGAGTACAGGCAGTTCTCACTTTACGAGTTCCCGGGTTTATGAGTCCCCCCCCCCAAGTATCAAGTATCAACAAAATTGAAAATATGAACATTAACTGCAAAAAAATGAATGTTACACATTCATAAACACAGCATTCCACACCACGTGCGTAGCTATACGATACAGTGTACCTTGCTTTACGATATTAATCAGTTCCAGAGACATCATAATATTTTAAAATATTGCAATGTGAACCCAATAACACATTATTTTTTGGTAATTTGTTTCAAGATCTTTTATATGGCCGTGACCTTAAGGCCATATAAAAGGTTGCGAGCGTGGTTTGTAAATTGTATTATTACCAATTCAAATCATTAAACGCATTACACTTTCATTGTTATCACATGTTCCATTATAAGAATCAATTTTGAACGCCTTTATGATATTTTTCTAAA
This sequence comes from Mastigoproctus giganteus, assembly GCF_048544385.1. NCBI lineage: Eukaryota > Metazoa > Arthropoda > Arachnida > Uropygi > Thelyphonidae > Mastigoproctus > Mastigoproctus giganteus. The sequence continues at coordinate 101,655,455 of NC_143584.1, read as the reverse complement.
GCACATTTCTGGAGGTCACCACCATAAAACAATTTCCACTTTCTGGTTTATTGTACTTTTCTGTTACTGCAAGCAATTATAAACGGGTAATAACCTCAATCTCCTTGCATTTGCGAAAATACCAATAGCTGGAATTGTGTGGTTTTTTTACATTATTATGGTGAAATGTGTTTTCCCCTTTACTGAAATCTTCAATCATATAAAAACATAAATAAATTTTCAGAACCTTCTCTTCATTCCTTTTATTTTAAGCTTCTTAAACTTGTTACTCCACGCGAATCGTGTTAGTTGCAATTTGTGTGTGCCGTTAAAAAATGCTTATGCATGCAATTGTGAAATTTATAATTAAAAGAGAAGATTATCTTGGAAACAAACACCTCTTGAAGCATTTCTGAAGAAAATAACAAAAAAACGAGTGCCGAGCCAATAATGAGTGATCAACAAGTGTGCATTTAGTTGAAGTTGATGATGAAGAAGAATAAACATTCTTTAACATTTATAAGTCAAATAATTTCTCTATTATTATAATTTGCTTGATTTTACAGGCTATCTTTTCATTTCTTTCGATAAATCAATCATTGTTTAAACATAAACTAATTAGCTAACTAATTTCATTGTTGAGAATGTAACCCCTATTTTTAATCTTATGTCTAGGGGAAATAAATTCCCGCTTTACGAGTGCACGCTAGGAACGAATTAACTCGTAAAAAACTTTCTGTTCTTTACGAGTAAAGAACATGTAATATACAAATAAATTACAAAATATTTCTGTTCATTTTTGTTTTCAACAACAAAAAAAAGTCTGAAATCAATAAACCAGTTTAGTTGATTCTATTTTCCCTGGTGGTATTATCCCATATCAGATATCTCTTGATGAAATTTTTCAGCATGTTTGCCACTGGTAACACCCAGATCTGAGAGGAAAAGATCAAAATGAAAGTACAAGAAATATATATTCAAAGATTTTTTATTTATTTATTTTTTCCTATTTTCAAAAGTCTGCCATTTCACTAACAATATCACAATAATTTTCTGCTGTAACATTCACTATGAAATTGGCAGTATCCATTTTTAAAGAACTCAAATTAAATCATCATCATCATCAGCCATTTTCAATCCACTGCAGGATGAAGGCCTCTCCAGCAACTTTCCAGTTCCTTCTGTTTTGAGCACTGGCCATCCATTTACTACTCAAAAACTCATGAATTTCATCTATCCATCTCCGCCTCTGTCTTCCAGGTTTTCTTCTAGCTCCTCTTGGGTACCATTCTGTTATTTTCTTAGTCCATCTATCATCATGTCTTCGAGCTATGTGTCCTGCCCAAGACCATTTTAGCTTTAGTTTTGATAAGAATGTCCTTTACTCGAGTTTGCTACCTAATCCATGTGTTTCTCTTCTTATCTAACAGTCTGATTCCCAACATAATTCGTTCCATTCTTCGCTGTGTAGTTCTCAGCTTCTCTTCCATTCTTTTGGTGAGTGCCCAAGTTTCACTTCCATAAGTCATGGTGGGGAGTATACATTGGTTCATTATTTTACGTTTCAGACAAACTGGGATATTGCTCTTCAGCATGTGACTATATTTCCTGAATGCTATCCATCCAAAATTTATTCTTCTCTTGACTTCCAGCCATTTATCATTATTCCAGCTAATAACTTGTCCCAGATAAGTATATGATTCCACCTTTTCAATTACTGCTCCTTCAATCATTATTTCCCTTTCTGTGACATACTTGTTCATCATTACTTTTGTTTTAGCCATATTCATCTTTAGTCCAAAATCCTTACTAACTGTGCATAACTGATTAAGATTTTCCTCTAATTCTTTGGGATCGTGGCTTATGACCACAATGTCATCTGCAAATCGTAAATGGTTTAGGTACTCTCCGTTCACACTGACTCCTTTCTGCGACCAGTCTAATCTTCTGAAAGCTTCCTCAAGGGCAGCAGTAAACAGCTTCGGAGATATTGTGTCTCCTTGTCGATCTCCTTTCTCGATTTTAAATTTGCTACTGTCTTTGTCTAGTCTAATAAAAGATGTAGCACTCTCATATATTTTCTTCAAAATCATAATATATGGAGTATCTATGCCTTGTCTTTCCAGTGCCCGAAACATTGCCTTATGCTGTATGGAGTCAAATGCCTTTTCATAATCCACAAATGCCAGGCATAATGGTGTTTTATATTCATTTGCTTTCTCAATTAGCTGTGATATTACATGAAGGTGATCCATAGTTGATAATCCTGTCCTAAAGCCAGCTTGCTCTTTCGGTTGATTCTCATCAAGTATTCTTTCTAATCTGTTAGTAATGACCCTTGTGAACAACTTGTAGATGTGGAATAACAAGCTAATTGGTCTATAATTTCCAATTTCTGATTTATCTCCTTTCTTATGCAGCAAAACTATGATTGCATTATTCCACTGCTTAGGCATCACACCTTTTCTAATGCACTTTTTGAAGAGCCTTGCCAGTTTTTGAGTTATGTCCCTACCTCCAAATTTTAACAACTCTACAGTAACTTCATCTTCCCCCGGGGCTTTCCGATTCTTCATTTTCTTCAATGCATGTTCTACCTCATCAGGAAGAATATCGGGTATGTCGTATGTGTTGCTACTTTGCAATCCATCTTCCCCACTGCTGGTATCATTCCCTCGCTCCTTGTATAATTCTCTATAGTAGTCTTCTGCTATTTGAATTATGCCTTCTCTGCTGTTTATAAGTACGCCATCGCTATTCTTCAGTTTCAGTATCATTTGTCTTTCTGTATTACTGCTCATGGCTGCTGATTTAAATCCTTTGTTTTCCCTTAATGCTTGTTCTACTTTTCTTGTGTTAAATCTTCTTATGTCCTCTCTGAGTCTCTTTCTAATGGCTTTGCATAACTCAGTATACTCAATTTTCTCCCTGTCAGTGTTTTTCTTGCTCTTCATTTGTCGTCTTTGGTTCATCATGACAAGTGTTTCTTGACTAATTTTTTCTTCTTTGGATTTCTGTTTCCCTATAGGTTTCTTGGGCTTTATCACTTTCAGAAAGTTGTAATATTCCTCGTCGATATTTTGGTCCTGAGCAGTCTGCAGAAGCTCAAACTTGTTCTTAAGTTCCAGTACATACTGCTTTTTCTCCTCTTCTGTTATTTCAAAGACCTTTGTATTATTTACTCGAGTCAGTTTGTTCCTTTCCTTTCCGACATCTATATCAAGTGTACATCTTACGATTCTGTGATCACTTCCAACATTTACCTTATTCAGGACGGTAACATCATTCACAATATATCTTCTGTTAGTGAGGATGAAGTCGATTTCATTAGTTGTTAATCCATTTGGACTCTTCCATGTCCACTTTCTGTTCACCCTTTTCTTGAAAAAAGTGTTCATTACTGACATTCCTTGAGATTCTGCAAATTCCACAAGTCTTTCACCTCTTTTATTTCTTTCACCAATTCCAAAATTTCCTATAGTTCCTCTTTCTGCGCTGTTTTGCCTTTTTCCAACCTTAGCATTGAAGTCCCCCATAATAATAGTGTAGTGGGTTTTCTGCTCATCTAGAAGACTCTCAATTTCAGTGTACATTTCTTCAACCTCTTCATGATCATGGCTCGATGTTGGTGCATAAATCATTATAATCTTTAGCTTGTACCTCTTAGAAATCTTGAGTATTAGTCTTGACACCCTTGATGATGTACTTTTGAATTCCAAAATGTTGTTTTTAAAATCTTTATGGACCAGAAACCCAACTCCACCTTCACTCCTTTCACTGTTTCCATTGGTGTACAGCAGATTTCCACTTGATAAACTTATAAGTGATTCATTTCTTCTTCTTGTTTCAGCCAAACCGATGATATTCCAATTCACATTTTCTAATTCCTTTTCCAGCTCTAATATCCTCTCTTCACCGATGAGTGATCGTACGTTATAACAGGCCAAGTTCAATTTCCGTGCATTGCAGCCTGGTCGTACCCACAGATTCTTAGCACCCTCTGCTTCCACTCTGATCCTCTCGCTGCCGTAAGAGGGAGAGTGAAAGCTGCTGATGACTGAGGGCCATTTGTATTGTTGTGCTCTCATTGCTGGAGGGTTTGGTCTTTTCCTCTTCACGTTCGTTGCCACCTAAGTGACGTAACAGGGCTTACCATCGAGAAGGTGTGTATGAGTGGATTTTAGGGAGGCAGGCCAACCGGACTTCTCCTAGATCTTCTGTAATAGAGAGATATTGGATCCATCAGTGTTTTAGGCTGAGTGTCTGATACCACACAGGATACCTGTTCCCCTCTAAGCCCCAATTAAATCATAATTACACAAAAAAAAAAAAAAAGTATACTTTAAAAACATCAATGTGCCATGTCTGAAGATGCTGGATTTATTAGGTTCAACTTTATTAATGATTACCTGCATAGCAGAGCAGATCAGAGCAGAACAGAGCAACACAAAGCATCTCTCTTGTAGTTTTCTGATTTCATACTGGTCACTACCCAAGTTACAACTGACTTACAACAAATGTGATATTATAAGGTTTCACGAACGAGCAACTTTCAATATAGATATACACTGAGTGATCACTAAATTATGACCACCTACCTAATACTTCGTAGGTCCTCTGTCCTACAGCAGCTATCCGAAGTGGCATTGATTCAACAAGATGTCGGAAGTGTTCGGGAAGTGTGGCCAACCAAGCTGTGTGTAATGCAGCCAGCAATGCAGGTAAGGAGGTGATTGGTGTATCCAGATGCCTGATATGTCTTTCCATAGTGTCCCACAAGTGCTCTATGGGACTGATATCTGTGTTCCTCAAATCATTCCTACTCAAGTGCCCGATGGCTTGGCACATTGTCATCTTGGAAAACAGCATCGCCATTTGGGAAAAAGTGTAACATAGCTGAGTGTACACAGTCAGAAATCAGTTGACGATAGCGGAGACCACTGATACGTTGTTCCACATGCAACAGGGGTCCAAGTTCCTGCCAGTGAAACATACCCCACGCCATACAACCGCCTCCACCGACCTGCACTTTTGATACCATGCATGATGAACGAAGAGCCTCGTGTTGTTGATGCCAAATCCATACACAACCATCCATGGTGTGCAGTAAATAACATGACTCATTCAACCAGCACACCTTCTTCCAGTCTTTTAACGTCCAACTTGCATGCTCTTTGCACCAGGCGAGTCTTTTAAGACGATGAACCTTGGTTAGGAGAGGATGCCACAGGGGTCGTCTGCTGATATAGCCCATACATGCGAGCGTACAATGCATGGTCATGCCAGATATTGTACTGGGTTGGCCCATGTTGTTTTGGATAGTCAACTCTTGAACAGTGCTGTGCCTGTACAAGTCGTCAGACCAGGCGCTCACCTCTAACATCAACCTTTTGCTGACCTTTTCAGTTTTGCCACTGGGTCATCATTTGACGATTTTGACACCATTCCTGGTACACTTTAACTATGGTGGCTCTCGAACACCCACCAGTTCAGCCATTTGGGAAATCAAGGCACCAGCTCGTCGAGCACCCACAATCTGTCTTTTATCAAAGTAAAATAAATCTTTCCTTTTACTAATCATGCTCAGAATTTTACTACCTACTGAATCACTGACACATTATCTATGCTACGTAGGTCGACTAACTCCACACTCTCATACCTCACGTGGTCAACGGGTCGCATTCAGTTTTCATAGGGGTGGTCATAAATCAATGATCACTCAGTGTGTATATATATATATATATATATATATTTTCCTCCCTCCCCCCTTAATCAATTAAAAAAAGGATAAAGTTAGTATTAGTATCACCCATATAGTGCAAGGAAGCCATAGGCTTTTTCTGCACTGGCCAAAAAAAAAAAAAAATAATAATAATAATTATAGTAATAATAAATAAATAATAAGAAATAATAAAATAACAAATCAATAAAGGAGTAGACAGGAAAATACTATCCAGTTCACGTTTGAATTTATTCAGATTGTCAACCCTCAACTACCAATGGAGGCAACTTGTTCCAGTATACAATGATTCCCTCGCTAACTACAACCTAATCTAATCTAAACCTCTTCCCCTGTAATTTTAATTTATGGTCCAGGTATGGAGACGTCATCTGAAAGATGACCTCTCCATACTTCGACACAGTATTCCAAGTACAGTCTTACAATTGACTTATACATTGGGATTATGACCTCCTTATCCCTACTGGATGTTGTTTCATAAATCATCAATAGGAAATCACTGAATTCCTGGCCGCCTCTTAGTACGCTGCTCAGAAAATTACATATCAAACCATATTATAACACACAGATCCCTTTCTTTCTCTACTGTTTTTATTTCTGTCCGACCTAGTGTGTAATTTATTTTGATGTTGCTATTCCACAAGTGTAAAACATTGCATTTTGCTGCATTAAAACATAGCTGCCACTTTTCTGACCAGTCTTGAAGCCTGTTTGTCATCCTGAAAGAGCACTGCCTGCCACTGATCATTAACGACTCTCTCTCAATCTTTACACCATCTGCAAGTTTTAAAATAATACACTTTGTAAATGTAGTAGCAGTAGTAGTAGTAGTAATGGAGCAAGAGAGAGAGCGTAAACTTATGTAGCATCAGGGGGGAAAAAATAAAAATCACACATCCGTTCCCTCTAAGTTTGCCCAATTCCTCCTTGAATTTCTTTAACCTTTCAACTTCCACAATGAGAGATGGAAGTTTGTTCCAGCAATTAACTGGCTAAAGGCAAATTTCTGCACATCTATTCTAAAACTGTCTTTCCTCAATTTGAATTTATGCCTCCTCAGGTTTGTAATCTGAGCAAGCAGAAGAATCCCATCAGAATTAAGCGTGCTCAACCCATTCAAGGACTTATATGTCTCAATCAGATCAACTCACAGGTGCCTAGTCTCCAGCTGCTGCAATTTGCAGAACTTAAGCCTTCCTTAGTAAGAGGACCCTTTCGTTTCCCTCACCAATCTTGTTGCCTTCTCTGTACATGCTCAAGCAACTCTATATCCTTGCTAAAATGAGGCCTCCAGACCTGTATGCAGTACTCAAGGCATGGCCTCACATCCCAAGGGATAATCACCTCCTCTTCCCTACTAGCAAAATTCCTGTATATCATTGACAATACCCATGACCTTCTCTGGCATCGTTTCTGCATTGCTCAGAAAACCTCATATCTGACTGCACAATTATCCACAGATCTTTTTCATTTTCTACCACCCTAAGTGTGGTACCACACAGTTGGTACATTTCTCTGGGGTTATTTCTACCCTCATGCAGTACTTTGCATTTGTCAATGTTAAACTTCAATTGCCATTTCTTAGTCCATCTGCCCAATTTTTCTAGATCCCGTTGCAGTAGCACACCGCCAACCTTTGTATCCTCTGCAAACTTGACATTAAGTCTGATATACCTTCATCAATATCATTTATAAATATACAAAACAACAGTGGACTCAACACTGAACCCTGGGAGACTCCACTTTCATTGATTACCACTCCCTGTCTTCTCCCACTCAACCACCCTTTTATCCATTGTCATTTGTCATTTTTTCATGTTGTTTATGAAATTCAGAAACAATAGTGTCCCTTAGAATTCATTCTTGGGGAACCACTTCTGACATTGCACCAATCTAAAGAATAACCACTAATCACACCCTCTGCTTTGCAGCCACCGCAATCATTCTTAGAAAGTTTCCAGTAATCCTAACGTGTTTCAGCTTATATAGTAATCTTTCATGAGGAATTGAATCATATGATTTGCTAAAATCCAAATAAACTATGTTGAAATTGTTCCCTGCATCCAGCTTTGAGTAACTATGTCAAAGTAGCTTACTAGGTTAGTTAAACACGATTTGCCCTTAACAAAACCATGTTGTGTATCTTTCAGAATGACACTTCTATATAAATGTCTCCTGGATTGTACACTTAATCGCTGCCTGTAAGATTTTCCCTACCGCTTAAATCAGACTAATGGACATGGGACTCAGGAATTTCCCCTGAGTCCCATGACACCCTCATAATTAACTTCAATGGTTCAACACACTCTTTGGCTGCCTCCTTCAAAATTACTGGGTAAATGCCATCAACTCCAGGAGCCTTACTTGGCTTTAGGCTCAAAAGTGATTCTAATAAACAGTCATAAGTAATTTCAAAATGACTAATTTAATACAGCTGAAATTCACTAGAAGAGCCTCTCCTCATCAAGAAAGGTCTTTCATTAATAAATACTCATGCAAAATACCTATTCAATTCATAAGCAACATCAGCTGGGTTTTCTAAGACTTTCTCACACCCAATACACAAGGGTCTGATCTGATTTGTGTTTTTTTTTTTTTTTTTTTTGTTTCTTTGTATTCACATACATAAGGGTAGGTTGCTACAATGGATAAAAGGATGGTTAAGTGGGAGAAGACAGAGGGTGGTAATCAATGGGTGCTGCTCTTCATGGACTAATGTTATTAGTGGAGTCCCACAGGGTTCGGTGTTGGATCCACTGTTGTTTTGTATATTTATCAATGATATTGATGAAGGTATATCAGGCTTAATGTTGAAGTTTGCAGATGATACAAAGGTTGGCAGGGTTGTTAATGACAGTAATGGCAGTGTGCTACTGCAACAGGATCTAGATAATTTGGGCAGATGGGCTAAGAGGTGGCAACTGAAGTTTAACCTTGACAAATGCAAAGTACTGCATATGGGTAGAAGTAACCCCAGAGAAATGTACCAACTGTGTGGTACTACACTTAAGGTGGTAGAAAATGAAAAAGACCTGGGACCATTGTGCAGGCGGATATGAAGTTTTCTGAGCAATGCAGACAGGTTGCCAGGGCAGGTCATGGGGTTTTGTCAATGTTATATATAGGAATTTTGCTAGCAGGGAAAAGGAGGTGATTATTCCTCTGTATAAGGCAATGGTCAGGCCATGCCTTGAGTACTGCATACAGGTCTGGAGGCCTCATTTTAGGAAGGATGTAGATTTACTTGAGCATGTACAGAGAAGGGCAACAAGATTGGTGAGGGGAATGAAGGGATCCTCTTACCAAGAGAGGCTTAATTTCTGCAAATTGCAGTGGCTGGAGACTAGGTACCTGTGCGGTGATCTGATTGAAGTGTATAAGGCCTTGAATGGGTTGAGCACGCTGAATTCTGATGGGATCCTTCCACTTGTTCAGATTACAAACCTAAGGGGGGCATAACTTCAAATTAAGAAAAGACAGATGTAGAATAGATGTGCAGAAATTTGTCTTTAGCCAGCGCGTGGTTAATTGCTGGAACAAACTTCCATCTGTTGTTGTGGACCTTGATAGGTTTAATAAATTTAAGGAGGAACTGGACAGGCATTTGGAGGGAATCGTGTGATTTTTTTTTTTTTTTTTTTGACTGATGCTGCATAAGCTCATACACATGCTTTCTTGCATCACATACCACTACTACTACTACTACATGAAAAACTCCTTTTCCTCATTCTTTGCTCTATTTACCAGTTCTTTCTCATATTCAGTTTTGGTCTCCATAACCTTATATGTGATATTATTACAGATCAACTTATAGCTGTTGTAGGCTTCAGTACTTTTTGTTGCTCGGTAACTTTCGCATGCTATCTGTTTCTGCTCTATTAGACTGGCCAGCTCTGTATTCATCCATCTCGGCATTCCACTCATGCATATATGTGCTAATGGCTTCTGTGATTATTTGTTTAAAGGCATTCCATAATTATAATGTATTTGCCATCCCACTGCAGCTGTCCAATTAATAGATGTCATGTAGAGCCTTAAACTGTCATAGTCCCCTTTTCTGAAATTAAAATCTGTGCCTTTACCTTTAACTACTGCAACATTTTTTTTCATCTTCCTACTAATGGCTGCATGATCATTACTTTCCAATGGTTCCTGTATTTTAAGCCCTGTCATGTCATCCATCTGATTTGTGAGTAATGATGAGTTTAAAAATATTCTTACCCTTAGTATTTTTTTCTAACATGCTGTACAAACAATGTTTCAATGTTCAGTTTATTTAAAAATTTTGTTTCCCATGGTGAGTTTCCCTGCTGCTTATTCCAGTCAATCAGGGAAGATTGAGGTCACCTATAATAAGGCATCCACACTTGCTTGCCCATTTCATCTGCATGTATAGACACTCTTCGTACTCTTCATAATCTTCTGGTCTTAGATCACTTCACTCATGGCCTGACCATTTCTTAGATAAATATAGGGCCCTGTAGAAAAAATTCTGCGCGATAGGTCTGAATGTGTACGTGTCTGCAATTCTGAACAGACATGATAGGAGGGATTATGTGCTGAAACTGAAAGTCTTGTGGATTAACTCAAGTCCTGAGGGGAACCTGCAAGAAATTGGAGGGGGGTTTATATCAGTGTGGCCTACATTTCTAGGTACAAGGATCTATTCTGTAGAGATAGAATTCATTTGAACAAAGGTGGTGCAAGGATTTTTGCCAGTATCATTGAGGATACCTTAAGAATTCAGGAAAACTGCTAGTTGGGGTGGGGAAGAGTAATATAGATCTGCATTTATCTGATGATATGGATCAAAGCAATGCTTGCACTCACTCAAGAAATCTTGTTTGTTACCACAACAGCCGATGTTGGTAAGTTGTTCTGTTCTGGGTGTAGCAACATTTCAAATGGATGGGATGTGAAAGATATGGAAACAAGCCTAAATAACTTTAAGGGGTATGCCAGAGTAGTAAGCTATAGAACAATACTTAGTCTTAACTGCATCTACAGTAATGTCAGGAGTGTTGTCAATAAAATTGCTGAATTTGAAATTCTAGTTAGGACATCTAATGGTAACATAATAGGGCTAACAGAAATGAGGTGCCATCCAGAAATTGAGAATGACAAGTTACTATGGGATGTATAATGTATTTAGGAAAGACAGGGAAGATAGTAGAGGTGGTGGTGGTGTCATTCTTCTTATCAAAAAAAGCCTGAGCGTGAAAATAGTTTTTGCTGAATCTAAAGATACATCTGCCAGCATAGAATTTGTTGTGTGAGTTAGTTAGAAGCAAAGGTATAGTGAAAGTGGAAGTAATCTACAGAACGGAAGATTGTGAAGAATATGACAAGAGTCTTTACATGCAAATTGAATCGGCAAGAGAGCGTTAATGTCTTGATATGGGTGACTTCAATCTGCCCCAGGGGGGTTGCAATAAGTGGGAGGGAAATTGACCTTGAGGAAAATTTTTTTTAAATAAACTAGATGATTATTATTTGTACCAGCATGTCAGAAATAATACTATGAGTGAGAATATTCTTGATCTCATCATTACTCATGAATGAAATGACATTGCCGGGCTTAAAATACAAGAACCATTAACAGATAGTGATCATGCAGTCATTGATTGGAAGATGAAGAAAGATGTTGCAGTGGTTAAAGATTTTAATTTCATAAAAGTGGACTTTGACAGATGTCATGTAGAGCCTTAAAGGCACTATATGGCATCTATTAATTGGGCGGATTGCTGAGTGATGGTGGATACACTTGAATTATGGAATACCTTTAAAGAAAAAAAATCACAGAAACCATGAATGCATACATACCATTAAGAAAATATTGCAGGAGGAGGATCCCAAAATAGATGAATGCAGAGTTGGCCAGCATATAAAGCAGAAAAAAGATAGCGTGCAATAGCTACAGAATGATGAATAGTGTCGAAGCTTCCGATAGCTACAAGTTGATTTGTAATACAGGTAACCATCACATAACATGGTAGTTTGGTTCCTAAAAAATATTGTGTAATGCAAAACCAACTTATACGAGGGTTACCCTCATATAACATGGTTTCAAAAGCTAGCAAAAATATGCCCTTTTTTTATATAACTATCGGAAACTTAATTTTTATAGTAGTAATAACTTAATATTTTAACTTTATTTTTATAATAGTAGAAACTTAAATAGTAATAACTGAACAAACCTCTTACCTTACGAACTATGATACTTATATGTGAGATAATGTACGTTCATTTAATTTTCATCCTCTTCGTTGCTCCTAAGCAATCTCTTCTGCAGCATCTAGATTCCGTGTACCTTCTCTTTAAAAGTCATGAAGTGTGCTCTTCAAAGTCAAAATTATTTTTTATGGTCTCAAACAAGCACAACTTCAACAGCACATAATCTATTAACCCAGGGATCTCCCAACAAAATACAGTGGACCCCTGCTTTAAATGACACGTGAAAATAGGAAGAATATTTTCCAGTTGCAAAATAAAAATAAATTTATGCTTACATACATAGCTTAATTAATACATACTGTAATATGTACACACTAATTGATACTTCTGTTCACCAATTTTTTTTTTTTTTTTTGTAAAATTTAAAACAGTAAAAATGATAAGTAATTAATAACAAAGGACACTGCATTCACAAGTAGCAACAAATACAATTCACACAAGTGAGATACAGAATAATGAGTTTCTGAAAATTTATTTATGGTTTTTATATGAAAGAATATTTCATGGAAGGAGAAACACATTTCACCATAATTCCAGCTATTGGTACTATAGCAAAAGCAAGAGGATCGAGTTTACTACCCCTATTTATAATTGATTACACTAATAGAAAACAGAAATAAACTGCAAACTGATTTTATTGTTTTGTGGTAGTGACCTCCAGAAATGTGGTTTGGAAAAATATCGCGAAGGCGATAACAACTAGCAAGTCAACAGTAGGGATTCACAAAAAGGAATGGAAATGTTGAAAATTACATTTAACACAACAGCAGAGTTTTCCCAGCATAAAATCTCAAAAATACCCTGTTATGCGAGATTTCCAGCAATTCTCATAGTTGTTAGTTCTCCGTGTTAGAGTGAAACCTTGCTGTAGAAGTACCGTGTTGTGTGAGGATTTCTGTAATTTATCAATCATGTTAGAGCGAAACCATGTTGTAGAAGTATCGGGTTATACGGTGGGGGGGGGGGGGGTTTGCCTGAAGTATCACAGACAAAGGCCAAGGCTGAGTATGAGAAAGCACTCGCCAAGAGAGCAAAGGACAGAGATAAGGAATTTTTCATGTATGTAAATACAAGGAAGAAAAAAGCAAATCGAACTGGACGCATATGCACTGGGTGTGGGAAAATCTTACACAATTCAGCTGATGTTGCAGGTGAATTGAACAGGTACTTGCATCTGGCTTTACTGAAGAAAGACTCTTCATGCTGAGAAGAAGCTGTGCAAGTGAAATTAGTGATTTAAAAATTACAGATGACTGCTTATTAGAAAATCTTTCAAGCATAAAGGCAAGTAAGGCTCCTGGAGTTGATGGCATATACCGAGTAATTTTGAAGGAAGCTACCAAGGAGTGTATTAAACCATTGAAGTTAATTACGAGTGCATCTTTAGACTTGGGAGAGATTCCATTTGATTGGAGAAGTGTCAACATATCACAAATACATAAAGGCGGTTCTAAGAGCAAAACTGGTAACTACAGACCAGTTAGCCATATTTCAGTGGTAAGGAAAATTTTATTAGAAACAATAATTAAGAGCACAGTCCAATGACATTTATATAGATATGGCATATCGAATAACACACAGAATAGTTTTTTAAGGGAAAATCATGTTTAACTAACTTAGTATGCTATTTTGAGTTTCTCGTGAATTGGATGTAGGGAACAATTTCAACATAGTTTATTTGCATTTTAGCACGGCATTTGACTCAATCCCTCTTGAGAGGTTACTGTATAAGCTGGAACATGTTGGGATTACTGGAAAGATTCTAAGATGGATTGCTGGGTGGCTGCAGAACTGAAGGTAGGGGTGTAATTAATGGATATTCTTCGGATTGGTGTCAAAACTGGGTCTCCCAGTGATCAGTTCTTGGACTACTGTTTTTCTGATTTTCATAAACGACATCTATGATGGGATAGAAGGTGTGATGTTAAAATTTGCAGACAGCGTAATGATTGGTTGAGTAATTAATGATCAGTACCAAGCAGTGCTCCTTCCGGATGACTTGAACAGGCTGCAAGAATGGTCACAGTCCTAATATATAAGACAACTGTAAGACTACATTTGGAAGAGGCTGCCACAAGTAAGGCAACCTCATCTTAAAAAACACTGAGGTTCTTAAGGGTTCAAAGATGGGCAACTTGCATGGTGAGATTGGCAAATGAGCACCCAATATGGGGTCTCTGAATATGTGGGTTACAGAGATTGGCAACCAGGCACCTCAGAGGTGACCTGATTGAGGTTTATAAATCTATGAGAGGGGTTCGTAAAATGAGCAAAAATGGAATTTTTGTTGTTATTGAGAATTCCAGAACTCATGGGCATAAATTCAAATTACAGGGGAAGAGGTTTAGACTAGATTGTAGGTAGTTTTCTTTTAGCCAGCGGGACGTTGATTGTTGGAACAGGTTGCCTTCACAGATTGAGGCTGACAGTTTGAATAAGACATGTAGACATGTATAGTATCTTATGTAGGATGGCATCTGAACGTCAGTTCATCTCCGCCTTTGTACACTGTGACGATTACAGAAAGCACTGTAAAAGGCCAGAAATGTGTGTAATATTAATGTTCGTACAGTGTGTGTGTGTGTGTGTGTTGTTTTGTTGTTTAGTTGTTTCTGGCCGTTTTGTCACCAGGCAGGCGATCACCTGGAAGGCCTGCCCTATGTCCATCTACACCACGGAGGTAGGATACAATTATGCATGTATCACGGCCACCCTCCAAACTCTCTGGTTTACCAGCTCTTACTGCCCTAGTACAGAGCAAAAAAAAAAAAAAAAAAATATATATATATACATAAATAAATACATAAATAAAAAAATAAAAATATGTAAGTAAATAATAAGAACTAGATATTAAAATCCTGTCTCTCGGGCAACCCAAACCCAGGGTACCAGCAACAAAAAAATAATGAAAAATAATAAGTAAATAAATACAAATTAAAAAAAAAAGAAGTAAATAATAAAAATAATAATAAAAAAGTAATAAATAAATTTTTAAAAAATTTTTAAAATTAAAAAAAAAATATATATATACTGTATATCTATATATATATATATATATATATATATATATATAAAAATGAAAAAAAATATATAAAAAATTAAAAAAAAAAAAAGAGGAAAAAAAAAAAAAATATATATATATATATATATCTGATCCCGCCCTGGCCAAAGGCCTGTGCCAGCAGGAGACTCCACTAGGAAGGCTATGAGGTATTCCGTAGTTGAGTGAGAAGGCGTCTCCGGCAATCAAAAGCATGACGAGCAAATTCCTGCAGGGACTGGAAATTTTCTCTAGTGCTCAGGAAGTCCGGCTCATTTCTGGGGGGGGGGGCAGTGATACTAGTGGAGGGAAGAAGGTTCTGTCGAAGGTCTAGGCATTGATGGCAGTGGTATAAAATATGTTTCCAGTCTTCTGGGTCACCACAAGAACAGAGAGGTGATTCAGCAAGGTTGAAATTTGCAAGTTTGGCATTAAGGGAGCCATGACCAGAGAGTAAGTAGAGAGTGTACAGACCAGGATGAAACCATTTCTGAGTGGACTCTAACGTGACAAAGGTGACGTTAGGGATGAACTTTAAAGTAACAAGACAGATGGTTCGCAACCTTAGAGGTAGTGGACCATCTGTCTTGCCAACGCTGCATCAAAATATTCCAACAGCGTCTTTTCTCTGCCTTGGGATCCACAGTGACATTGATAGTAATACCAAGAAAGGTAACAGGGACAATGTGCCTAATTTAGAAGCACAGGCCTCGGTACAGAAGAAAGAGATCAAGGGGCAGACAGCCATTAAGGACCTGCAAAGCAGGGGTAGACAGTACAGGCCGTGCACATTGCTAAAAGCATTTTACATTGAATGCTATGAAGTTTAGTCTGTACTGAAACCTTCTTAACATGCCAGAACCAGGTGGCCGCACCATAGGAACAAATTGGTAGAAACACAGCTTTGTAATATAACTGTAGAGAGTGAGAATTAAGACCCCAAGATTGTTTAGAGAGACGCAGAAGTGAGAAGGTCAGATTTTTAACTTTTTCTGAGAGATCCTCCAAATATTTAGTAAACATAAGTTTACTATCAATGATCAGACCAAGAAATTTTAGAGAAAAAACCATGGAAAGTGATTTGTTTTGAAGTTTTACAACAGGTGGCCGTGAAATATTAAGCGAACCCTTAACCAGCATAATTTTAGTTTTCATGGAGGATATGGATAATTTATTTTTAGTGACCATTGAGAGAGAGATCTGACATGCCTAAGTTGGCAGTACTTTCAAGAGAGGCACGGGAATTGCCCTGGATCAGCAGGGTGAGATCATCTGCATAAGACAATTTTGAGGTATAAGGAATAGTTTTAAGGAGCCATTCGTCAAGAATGATGTTCCAGACGAGTGGTCCAAGAACAGAGCCCTGGGGGCAGCCTGGAGACAGTTTAAATAAATTAAAATGTCAACTGGATAGTTACAGGTAATGTCAACTGTGTGGAGAGAAGCAAATAATTTGCATTTTCTTATCTACTCCTTTTTTTTTTTTTCCTAGCCAATGCAGCAAAAACCTCTGGCTTCCTAGCACTGCATGGCTGTTACTATTACTACTACTACTTAGTTGGATCAAAAGTTAGTTGCATCTATGCTGAATAAGAAACCAATTACGAAATGCTCTGCAGGTAACTTGAATTTCCATGCTATCCTAATTTGGCCATTGTTCTTTTCTCTTCTTCATGTTCCTTTAACCACTAATATTCAGTGCATAAAATAATGCATTAGCATTAGTAGAGGCATTTGATGCAAGAAAGCAAGTTTATGCAGCATCAGCCAAAAAAAAAAAAAATAAAGTAAAATAAATAAATAAAAAATAACCACTTCCACTTCACCACTCTGTTCGTTCGAAATACCTGTCCAGCTGAGCCTTAAACTTATTTAGGCTATCAACTTCCATGACAAGGGATGGAAGTCTGTTCCACATACCAACCACCCGCTGGCTAAAGGCAAATTTCCGCACATCTATCCTACATCTGTCTTTCCTCAATTTGAATTTATGCCCCCTCAGGTGATTATTCTGAGCAAGAAGAGGAATCCCATCAGCATTGAGCATGCTCAAACCATTCAAGGCTTTGTACACCTCTATCAGATCACCTCACCTTTTTACAAAGCATGTTTCCCGTTTCCCTGACAATAGAGTCACCAACAACTACTAGTTCCTTTGGGACCAGCGCATTCTGCCTTGGGGGTTGCCGCTGTGTTGCGCGATGACCAAGTGCAAGCTCTGGCATTGGTGTGGGCAGCTGACAGCTTGATGGGCCCCTCACTTGTAATCCTTCGAGGGCATCCACCCTGTCCTTCAAGCTCTCATATAGGCCCATAACAACGCTGAGTTGTCGCCTGATTTCCTTACACTCCTTGCATCGCGCACATACAAAGACATCCCCCATGGCAGTATCATGTCCCCTACCTGACTGCTCCGCAAACATCAAGCAAATAGTGCATCTTAAAAGGCTGTGATTCAGAGGGCAACTGCCCACCTCAGTTCTCCCCTGAGCCACAGCATTCCCATTAGCTTGAGCCTTTTGCTTTGCTGCTCTGGTTTGAGTCATGATTTCGATTTACTTTCAATAAAATTTCAATTTCAGTACAAAATTAAATCCTAAACTTGTATCCCAACACAGTTATAACGCTATATTCATGTTTCAGTAACGAGTGTTATCTACAAGTGCTATCTACGAAATATTTGTTTCAGTAACGAGTGTTATCTACAAAATATTTATGTTTCAGTAACGAGTGTTATCTACGAAATATTTACGTTTCAGTAAGGAGTGTTATCTACGAAATCTACGAGTGTTATCTACGAAATGTTATCTACGAAATATTTACGTTCCAGTAACGAGTGTTATCTATGAAATCCCTTTATATAACTTCCGTATCAATTTACGTATTAATTATTTATTGTTACTAATTATTTATGTTACATAACCTAAGTGGTTATATGTATAGTTAAAATTACAATTTAATTGCCTATGAAGTTCGACAAGATTAATAGATTTTACTGATTAATTTTCCCGTAACAATGGTGACTATTTACGAACAGTAAACACGTGGATTTGATACCCTTTCCGATACTAAGTAATACCTACAAAATCTCTATCTAAGTTACTTTAAACTTAAGTACCGTAAATAGGAATATAAAGCTACTCTAGAAAATAAGTTAATATGTCAATTTAAACTAATAAAGCAGAAAATAAATCAGAAAAAACTTCTCTGTTCCAAGAGCAGCAGAAAGGCACGTCCGCACCGGCAACTCTCGTCCTCAGACTCTCCTACTCTGCCTCAGACTCTGCTTTGAATCATTAAGAGTTTCTGTGCTAAGAGTCCACAGTACCTTTGTAAAAAGTTGTAGCAATCCTTTAAGACAAACTAAAATGATTATAAAACAAAGAACTGATAATAAAACTGTTTAACTTCACAACTGCTACACAGACTTGTTATATTGGTCGTCATGGTGACAATCGCATCCGTTTTTCTAGAGCCCTGATTATGGCAATAATCTTTAGGGAATGTGAGGGAATATTCCCAGATAATTATTTATGAAAAGGAAAATAATCAATCATAATTGCTATGTTCAATTCATGTTTACAATGTGGGATTCTATCATATCTAAATGGCAAGGGAAATTAACCAAAGGAGTTTTGTCCTTTCTACTCACAGTACAGAACTGTTCAACCATTAAAGACATTTTTTATGATCAGCAACACCATCATCAGCCATTTTCAATTCACTACAGGATGACGGCCTCTCCCACAAACTCGTGAATTTCATCTGAACATCTCCGTCATTGTCTTCCAGGTTTTCTTCTGGCTCCTCTTTGGTACCATTCTGTTATTTTCTTAGTCCATCCGTCATCTGTCTTCGAGCTATGTGTCCTGCCCAATACCATTTTAGTTCTTTAGTTTTGATAAGAATGTCATTTATTTAGTTTTGATAAGAATGTCATTTACTAATCCATGTGTTTCTCTTCTTATCTAACAGTGAGATTCCCAATATAATTCGTTCCATTCTTGTGTAGTTCCCAGCTTCTCTTCCATTCTTTTGGTGAGTGCCCAAGTTTCACTTCCATAAGTCATGGTGGGGAGTATACACTGGTTCATTATTTTACGTTTCAGACAAACTGGGATATTGCTCTTCAGCATGTGACTATATTTCCTGAATGCTATCCATCCAAAATTTATTCTTCTCTTGACTTCCAGCCATTTATCATTATTCCAGCTAATAACTTGTCCCAGATAAGTATATGATTCCACCTTTTCAATTACTGCTCCTTCAATCATTATGTCTTTCTGTGGCATACTTGTTTCATATTCATCTTTAATCCAAATATAAGCCATATTCATCTTTAATCCAAAATCCTTACTAACTCTGCATAACTGATTAAGATTTTCTTCTAATTCTTTGGGTTCGTGGATTATGACCGCAATGTCATCTGTGAATCGTAAATGGTTTAGGTACTCTCCATTCACATTGACTCCTTTCTGCGACCAGTCTAATCTTGACATAGTGTAAAAAATATGGAGGCCCTAAAGTCTCGAAACTTTATTAGACAGTTGGACAGACAACTTGAGTAGTCCCAAATTAGCGGGTCTCAACTACTCAAGTTGTCTGTCCAGTCTAATTTTCTGAAAGCTTCCTCAAGGGCAGCAGTAAACAACTTCAGAGATATTGTGTCTGAAGACACAATATCAAACTAGACTTTTGTCTAGTCTAATAAAGGAGGTAGTGTTCGCATATATTTTCTTCAAAATCATAATATATCGGGTATTTATGCCTTGTCTTTCCAGTGACCCAAACATTGTCTTATGCTGTATGGAGTCAAATACCTTTTATGGAGTCAAATATCCATAATGGTGCTTTTTATTCATTTGCTTTCTCCATAAGCTGTGTTATATTACACAAAGGTGATCCACAGTTGAGAATTCTCTCCTAAAGCCAGCTTGCTCTTTTGGTTGATTCTCATCAAGTATTCTTTCTAATCTGATAGTAATGACCCTTGTGAACAACTTGTAGATGTGGGATAACAAACTAATTAGTCTATAATTTTCACCTCCATACTTGACATCAAGCGAGAAAAGACTAGATGTTGCAGTGGCAGACCAGATGGGACACCTCTACCACTGGAGCAGTAACTAAAAATTCCTCACAATGGTAACCTTTGCAACATCTAAAACCACCATCTCATGGTTTTCATTGAGTCTGGAAACTACATATACCATACATTGTCACCGACCATGGTTCCCTTAATGACAAGCTCCACGAACCGGGATTAAACAATATAAATCTTTGCATCTGTGGCAACAAAGAAATCTGGTTCCATATCCTTTTTGAATGTGATCTATATGAAACACAATGTGAACAACTAAAGACAAATGTCTCTA
Source organism: Mastigoproctus giganteus (assembly GCF_048544385.1). NCBI lineage: Eukaryota > Metazoa > Arthropoda > Arachnida > Uropygi > Thelyphonidae > Mastigoproctus > Mastigoproctus giganteus. Next base: position 101,635,087 of record NC_143584.1, on the reverse strand, counting down.
GCTTTGCAACTGACCAACTGGAGCAACTCATCCAGTACCCAGAAAACCTCCCCTCCTTCCAGGAGGTTGCCAAGGCTGTGGACACCTCCATAACTAGGTGTGCAGGAGCAGCAGTGCACAGCACACGCTTCTTAATTAGACAGGGGTTCGAGCCCGTGACCATCAAATACGGCAGATGCGGAAGGGTCAGGGAATGACCACCGCATATCCCTGGAGCATATGGCCTTAGTTGCTAATGCTCCTGAAAAACCAAATAACAACAACAACAGCCAAGGCTGTCTTTTCAAGGCATCATACCCTGCTGGCCAACACTAACCCAGCAATAATTAATACCCATAATCTCATTATTATTATTAATTATCATTATTAATTATTATTATTTTCTTTTTTTTTCTTTTTAATTTTAATATTAATATATTTTTTTTCCTTCTCCTTTCTTTGTGCTCTGCTCTGACTCTGGGGCTGTCCTTGGAGTCGGAGTAGCTCTTCTCTGCACTCCTTCCCTTTTCCCTTCTAGTCCCATGCTGGATGAAAAACTTTTTTCTTCTCGTGTTCTACTTCTCTGAACTGGGGCCCCCAGGGCAGGGCAGCCCCCTCTTTCTCAAAAAAAAAATATATATATCATTTATTTAATTTATTTTTCACCCCCTCTCTCTCTCTCTCTCTCTCTTCTCTCTCTCTCTACCCTGGATTGGGACTTCCCTGGGCCAGGGAAGTCTCCCTCCTCTTTTCCCCCTCTTCATCTTTAGACAGTCCTTCTACTTCCTCCCTGGGGAAACCTGTTTCTAAGGGGGAGGGTGAGCAGATAGTAGGGGAGGCCTGCCTACCTGCAGCTAGGGACGAGTGCCTGGAAGCAGCAATCTTGTTGATGGCTGCTCTCAGGTAGCCAAGAGGCCAATACACTACACAATATGACAAGACACACACACAGACAGAATTTATTTTTTTCCTGTCCTGTGCAGGATGAATTTTTTTTTTTCTTCTTCTTTTCTCTCTCTCAACTATAATTTTTCTGCCTGTGTAGAAAAAATTTCTTGGGCGACTTTTTTTTTTTTTTTTCACACTACACATACTGGCCTTACCTTCACAGTCTGTCAAAAAAAAATAAATAAAAGAAAAAAAAATAAAAAGTAACCAGGCGGAGTTGAACTTATGTTCTAGGAGCCGCCCACACATATAATACATACATACATACAATTTCCAATTAATCTCCTTTCTTATGCAGCAAACCTATACAGCTCAGATTCAGCAGTCAGCAACTACTTTCCCTTCACAAATCTTAAATCTAATCTATGTTTAAAGAGATTTTTAGATGATGATGCAGTTTTTTAAGAACTGGTTATATAATGCCACTGATTTTAAAATTAGCATTAGCATTAGTAGAGGCATTTGATGCAAGAAAGCAAGCTTATGCAGCATCAGCCAAAAAAAAAAAAAAACCCACTTCAACTTCACCCCTCTGTTCGTTCAAAATACCTGTCCAGCTGAGCCTTAAACTTATTTAGGCTATCAACCTCCACTACAAGGGATGGAAGTCTGTTCCACCAACCAATCACCCGCTGGCTAAAGGCAAATTTCCGCACATCTATCCTACATCTGTCTTTCCTCAATTTGAATTTATGCCCTCTCAGGTGATTTTTCTGAGCTAGAGGAAGAATCCCATCAGCATTGAGCATGCTTAAACCATTCAAGGCTTTATACACCTCTATCAGATCACCTCGCCGGTGCCTAGTCTCCAGACACTGTAATTTGCAAAACTTAAGCCTTTCTTCGTAAGAGCACCCCTTTGTTCCATTCACTAATCTTGTTGCCCTTCTCTGTACTCGTTCCAGCAGCTCTACATCCTTCTTGAAATGAGGCCTCCAGACCTGTATACAGTACTCTAGGTGTGGCCTGACCATTGCCTTATACAAGGGAATAATCACCTCCTTATCCCTGCTGGAAAAATTCCTGTATATCATTGACAATACTCCATGAGCTACTCTTGCAGCCCGTCTGCACTGCTCAGAGAACTTCATATCTGCCTGCACAACCACCCCCAAGTCCCTTTCATTCTCTACCACTGTCAGTGTAGTACCACAGAGTTGATACGTTGCTCTGGGATTGCTGTTTCCCATGTGTAGTACTTTACATTTGTCAATGTTAAACTTCATTTGCCACCTCTCAGCCCATCTGCTCAACCTTTCCAGATCCTGTTGCAGCAGCATAGTGTCAGTAGTGTCCTTGACAACCCTGCCAACCTTTGCATCGTCTGCAAACTTGGACATTAAGCTTGATATACCATCATCAATATCATTTATAAATACAGAAAACAATAATGGACCCAACACTGAGCCCTGAGGGACTCCACTAATAACATTAGTCCACAATGAGCAGTGTCCATTGATTACCACTCTCTGTCTTCTCCCCCTCAACCACCCCTTTATCCATAGCAGCAATTTGCCTCCAATGTCACACTGCTCCAATTTGTGTAGCAGTCTTCCATGTGCAACAGTATCAACAGCCTTTCTAAGATCCAGGTATATAATATCAAAGCTATTCCCTGCATCCAGTTCTTTTGTGACTGCATCATAGTATCCAATCAAATTGGTCAGGCAAGACTTCCCCTTAACAAACCATGCTGTGTCCGAGCTATAACTGAAGTCTTGTCTAAATGATCCTGCAGTGCTTCTTTAACCAGTGCCTCCATTAATTTTCCTGGAACAGAAGTTAAGCTCAAAGGTCTATAATTACTTGTCAGCCTTTGATCCTCCTTTGTGAATTGGGGTCACATTTGCACTTTTCCAGTCTATGGGTACCTCCCCTGAGTCCAAGGAAGCTCTCATAATTATGGCTAAGGGTTTGCTTACTTCCTTTACTGCCTCCTTTAATATAACTGGATAGATCCCATCCACCCCGGGTGCCTTTCTTGTGTTTATCTTCAACAATTTCTCCTCCACTTTACTCCCAGTTATTTCAAGATTCTGTAGCTTACTGCTAGAGTTGAATACACATCTGGCATTCCCCTTGCTGAATAACTCCTCATGTGTGAATGTCGATGCAAAATATTCATTTAGTTTGTTAGCTACCTGAGCAGGATCATCAACAGTTGACCCATCAATATCAAGTGGGCCAATCTGATTCATCCCCTTCCTTCTAGAGTTTACATAAGTAAAGAACTCTTTGCTGTTTTTCTTTGCATCCCTTGCCAAGGATTTCTCGTAATCTGCCTTCGTCTGCCTAACCTCCTTTGTAACTTGGTTGCATATCAACTTGTATCTATCATAGGCTTCTGTGTCATGTGTTAATTTGTAAGTATCCGATGCATTTTTCTTCTCTGCCATATGCCTCATTAGTTCATCTGACATCCATTTAGGCCTAAACCTTGAACAATATTTCTTAGTTGGTATGTAAAGCCTAGTAGCTTCCAAGATAAGTTCTTTGAATGCTTCCCCATTTTGAATTTGCTGCTTGGTAACATCATCAGTTGGTCCCACTGTATAGAATTTAAATACTGTCTCAGTCCATCGTAGTTGCCTTTACGGAAGCAATAACCCTTCCCTTTACCCCTAATGGTAGTTACCTCTTTGAGTAAATCCCACTTCAGCACACTGTGATCACTGCCACCTAGTGGTTCATTTATCTACCGATTCTTAATGCATGAAGAATCACTGCTGATAATCAAATCAAGAGTATTACTCCCTCTAGTTGCCTCCCGAACATGCTGATATAGAAAACAATCATCCAATAAATCCACCAAAGCCCTGCTAGTGTGTGAGTGACCAGCCCCCAAATTCCAGTCAATATCTGGGAAATTAAAATCTCCCATTATAAGACTCTCTGATTTACTGGCCCACTCTATTTCCCTGTACAGTTTCTTATTATACTCATCAGAGTCATTAGGCCTATAGCACACTCCTACTCTCAATTTTGATCTCCCAATGCTTATGTCACACTAAACTGACTCGAAACTGCACTGTCCAGTGATGTCGACTGGCTTAACTTCCTTGGATTTTATGTGTTTCTTAACTAATAGCATAACCCCTCCTCCCTTCCTATCCTGTCTATCCTTTCTGTAGACATTGTACTCGCCAAATTCCAGTTTTGCATTCCTTATATCTGTGTGGCACCACATCTCTGAAATCCCAACAATATCTGCCTTTGATGTTTTGAGCAATAACTCAAATTCATCAAATTTATTTACTAAACTCCTAGCATTGGTGTACACGCAAGTATACCTGCACCTGTTTCTATTCTTAGCTACCCTAACACAACCCATGTGTTTACTTGTACCGCAATGGCTCCCAGCAGTCTCTGAAATATCATGCATCTTGTTTTTCAGGCTTCTGCTCATTCTAATAGAAGCAATGCAAGAATCTCTTTCACCTCTGCCAGTGGCTACTGTCTATCTATTGGTCTTTGTCTCCCCCCAAGCTAGCAGTTTTCCGACCCACCTAACACTGCCTCGATAGCATCAGCAAATATTCTTTTATTCAGTTATGGAATTATGAAATATTCAGTTATGGAAGCTCTTAATGTCATTTTGAACCCTTGTCAAGTTTCATAATTTTATTTAACCAATATTAAAAGCTTGCAAGAAAAATAAAAAAAAAGCATTCAGCACACTGAATTATATACAGTTACATTTGGTTTTATATCTAAGTTGAAAGCTTTCTGAAAGCTTGTATTTCAGAGTAATACCTAATTTACAAGGTAATCTTATATCTGCCACCCAACACAAAGATTAGGGAGTATATTAAGAAGAATTCTTTAGCCTAAATACATTTTGGCCATCCAGCAGGCAAAATCAGTCACATATATCTATTTTGAAAAATATAAAAAAGGCCAGACAACTATTTATTTCATTCATTCATTACTCTTATTAACCAACTGAACTGCCTTCATGCACACTGAGTGAACAGAAATCATAAGATAACTACCTAGTAACCGGTAGGCTCACCTTATGGCTGGATAAGGGCAGTCATACGGCAAAGCATTAAGTCCACTACTTCATGAAAGCGTTCCACGGGTATTTCCAGCCATGCTTGTTGCATCACTGTCCATAATTCCATCGCATTCCTGGGTGAGGATCCAAAGCTTGAAGACCTTTCCACAGCATTCCAATGATGCTCCACAGGGTTCATGTCTGGTGAATGGGGAAGTCATTACATGGTGAGAAAATCTGTGGAATTCTCTTCAAATCATGTTCTAGTCACCTCGGCTCTGTGGGGAGGTGCATTGTCCTACTAGAAGGGTCCATTACCCTGTGGTGCATGATGATCATGAAGGGATGCAGATAGTCTGCAAGGATGGACACGTAACCTGGGCCATTCAGAGATGCATCTAGACATACCAGAGGTCCCAATGTGTGCCAGTTGAACATGCCTCAGACCATTACCAACCAGCCAACTGTCTGAACCGTTCCTTGTTGACATGACGGGTGCATAGCTTTGCGTTGCCAGATACGTACTCTCCACTCCATTCGAAATAACTGGAAATTTGGATGATTGTAGACGGACCAAGACCCCCGTCTACAATCATCCAAGGTATAGTGCCGATGTTCTTTCGCCCATTTGAAGAGAAGAGTCCTGTGTTGTAGTGTCAGCGATGGGACTCTGGTCGGTCGGCAGCTCCCATAACTATTGCAGCTAGTGATTGCCTAATAATCTTGGCAGAGACATTTCTGGCACCTTCCTCGTTGAAGTTGACATGATTTGTGCCCCTGTCTCTCTCTCTCTCTCCGGTTGGCTGAAACAATGCGAGACAGGCATCGATGGCCATGTTCATCCACCACCTTTCTCTGCCCACAGTGCTATCCATAATGGGATGTTATTTTGGAAATGGTGTATTACCGATACATTCTTGATATTGTCGTATCAAGAATGTATCGCTCTTTCGACAGAACAGGGATGGTACAATTTCTGTACCACTTCCACAAAAGAGTGATCCATGCGTCAGGCAACTACTATCATCCTTTTCTCAAAGTCAGTTAATTCACAACGTTTATCCATACTGACATCAGATTACTAGCTATGTGAATGCAGTGTACCTATATACCTGCCAGGCAGTGGTTTCGTACACTAGTGAGAGTGGTTGATAAGTAACTCTTACGCTAATTGTTTAACTTCCAAAGTCTAATTGAATGTCATTAAAATCAATATTGTAATTAGATTTTGCTTTTTCCTTTCTATTATTATTATTATTATTTTTTTTTTGTGATATGTGTATACAGTGCCCTATGATTAATATCTTGAAACTTGCATATTATAAATAATCTTTTATAATAAAACTAATAACGTGCTGAAATCTTTAGCCTTTATAAAAGTCTCTAGACTCTGTGGAACAGTCTCCAGCATCTTTTTTGTAAATGTCGTCTTTATTTTTACCTAATGGTCTCCAAAGTGGCCACCAGTACAGCTCTGTTTTTTGGGCAGTCTCTCGGTACGCACTACCAAACAGTCCAATTCATCCCAGAGGTTCTTTATATGCCAGCCCAACTTTTCAACACTCATATCCTCAAAAAAATCTGCCACAACTTGAGCAGTATGGCTTGGAGCAATGGCTCGTTGATACAGATATGGGCCTTACTGAACATGCTGCCACAATGTGAATAATGCATTATTGTCCCAGATGTCTGGATTAGACCACAGCATTTGCAGTTTTGCCAAAAAAACAAACAATGAACCCAGAAAAAACCATAAAAAACAGCCCCCCCCAGGCCATCACACAGCCTCCATCAAACTTCATTATCAGAACAAACAACTAGAAAGTAGCTTACTCCAGCCATTTGCTACATCCAGGCATTACTGTCGACAGATAGAGTTGAGTGACTCATCATGGATTCTTCAGTGCCAATCCACTGGTGATATTCTGGCTTATATCCGGTAAACACCTGCTATTTGCAGTATCTGTATTCGCGGTTTCGGGTATTCGTGGCCGCTGATTTAATATAAAATGAAACCTAAAAAAATGTGAATTTTAAAGTGCCGTGAACATTTTCCGCAATAAAAAAAATGGGCGAGGCTAAAATTATCTTTCCCGGTCAAAACAGAGCTCAGTGGATGGGGGGAGAGGTGACAAAATCGCAAGCGTGGATGTTTCTTGCTAATCCTTGTTCAGTATGTGTTATGCGCTTGTCATGGAAGGTTTCGTCATTTGCTTTTAATTCATATGCTTATAAATTGATTAAATTTATCAATTTATAAATTGATATGCTTACAAAAGTGATAAATCTACCGTTTTGCAGTGTAAAACAAATTTTTTTTGAGTGTGTTAATGGAAGAAAGTGACTTTATTGTGGACAAGTTCTTTCTAACCCATACAAAAATATGGCTACGAATAACAAGGGAAATGTGAAAAGATCAAAGAAGGTGATGACATTGGCGAAAAAAATTTCTAATGATGAAAATGTCTCCTCAGTGGCAAAACATTATAAAATCAATGAGTCAATGGTACGATCAATCAAGAAATTGGAAGAAAAAATCCGCAGTAGTGTCCGTGAAAATGCGCTAATTGCTTCAAAAATTTGCTCTGTAACTCGTGATGTTAAATTAGAAAAAATGGAAAAAGCTTTAAATCTGTCGATAGAAGACCGAACTCAAAATAAAATTCAGTTAAGTTCACTCATCTTTCGTGAAAAGGCAAAAACCCTTTTGCTAGCTAAAAAACTTTTCCTGCCAGTTTGCAACCAGTATAAACGGGTTGCAAACTGGCGGGATAAGTTTTTTAGCTAGCAAAGGCACTGGTTTGAAATTTCTAACAAATATTACATTTAATACTGTATTTCCCATTTATGGACAAATTCAATGAAAAAGTTTGGTGAAACTCAAGCAGTTGCTTTTGACATTTCAAAGGTTTTCAATTGTGTTTGGCATTATCTTCTAAATAAGTTTCCATCGTATGGTAAATTGTTTCTTATTTTCATTTCGATGCCATATGCTTGTATTTCACTATGTACTGTCTATGTACATAGTCATATTATTATGAAGGTACATATAATACATATATAGACAAATATTTAAACTAGTTTTTCTTATATATTTCATACTTTGGAATGGAACCCCTTTATTACTATAAATCAGTTTTCGAGTTTTCGGTATTCGCGGCATTTCTCAGGAACGTAACCCCTGCGAATAGCGGGGGTTTACTGTATTTCCCATTTATGGACAAATTCAATGAAAAAGTTTGGTGAAACTCAAGCAGTTGCTCTTGACATTTCAAAGGCTTTCAATTGTGTTTGGCATTGTCTTCTAAATAAGTTTCCATCGTATGGTTTGCTAACTATTTTTTGTAATTGGGTATCCAGTTTTCTCTCTGACCGCTCACTGAGGGTGATGGTAGATGGCTCTTTGTCTTCTAACTTCTCCACTAATGCTGTTGTTCCAAAGGTTCAGTTCTATTTCCCACTCTTTTCCTTTTGTACATTAATGACCTTCCACTGACTGGAAATCCTATGCACAGCTTTGCTGATGACAGCACCTCACATTCCACTTTGCAGTTTGAAAAACCTTGCCCAGCTCAAACAGCTTAAACTTCTTGAATATCCACTACCAATTCCTTAAATGCTGATCTCCAGATAATTTTCCAGGGAGGCAAAGACAACTTAGTCAATTTCAATCCTTCTAAAACTCAGTCTTGTCTCAAATCTTACAAAAAGAATTTTCTGCTCCTATGCTCTGTCTCTTGACATAAGCAGATCACAAATATTGCTTACTATGCATCTAAAAACTGGGTTTTCTCTCTCTCTCTCAGCTTTACTTTTCTTTCAAGCAACTGTTCACCCTGTACAAATCATAAATCCACCCTATCATGGAATATTAGTTCCGTATATCTGGGGTGGTGCCCCCCCAAAACCTCCCTCAGGCTTCTAGATTTCATTCAGAAGAGGGCAGCAAGGTTAATTAATGATTCATCTCTAACAGAGTCTATCCACTCTCTGTCTCACAGATGTTCTGTTTCCGCTGTATGCCTTTTCTATAGATATTTCTGTGGACACTGTTCCTCTGAATTGGCTTCTATAATTCCTGCTCTCTCTCTTTCAAAGCAGTCTGAACATGTGCTGTTACCGCTCAACATCCTTTTACTGTCCAACTTCAAATGCACAGAACCAACTTTTCTTCTTCCTCATTTATTCATTCAACTTCTGTTTTCTAGAACCTCCTCTGCTATGTATTTCCTATTAATTATAATCTACAGAAATTCGACTCATGTCAACAAATATCTTCTTTCTTCTTCTCACCGTCCAACCCATGCATGGTAATAAGTACAATAGATTGTAATACTTCTCGTGTTTGGGGTTTTCTTAAAAAAAAAGAAAAAAAGAAAAAAAAAAAAAAAAAACCCACTACAAAGTACAGCTTTCTACTGCCTTGTGGTTCAACAGAAGCCGGCATTACACCAAGCTAGATGGTGCATGGCATTATTTGAAGATATCAGTGGCTGGCAACGTGACTATGGTAACCCACATCATGCAGTGCTGGTACTGACATTTGTGTCCCAGTTGGCTCACTTAGGGCCTGTGTGTGTGGTGCGATAACATTGACCTGCATTTTGTGAAGATGATTCTTTGCAGGGTTCTCTTGTCATGTTCCATCAGCTTTGGAGGTATGCTGGATTATTTTTTGTCAGTTTCAGCACCAGTCTGCTTCCTTTTACACATCACATCACTGATTGTTGACCTACAGACCTCCAGTGCCATTGAAATGTCAAGTATAGATTGCTTATATGGCACCCTATTATGATTCCACGTTGGAAGTCTGAAAACTTGGTTGATTACATCTTGCATTCACAATCATACTATTGTCTGACCTCTAATGCTTGAGTAGTACGTGACCAAAGATCAATGCAAGGGTGTCCGGATATTATGAGAGCTTCTTTGGACTCAGGTGAGGTCCCCACAGACTGGAGATGTGCAAATGTATCCTCAATTCACAAAGGGGGGGATCGAAGGGTGATACAAGTAATTACAGACCAGTTAGTTTAACTTCTGTTATGGGTAAAATAATGGAGTCACTGGTAAAAGATGCAATGCAGGATCATCTAGACAAGACTGCAGCAAAAATTCAGACACAGCATGGGTTTGTTAAGGGAAAGTCTTGTCTGGCAAATTTGATTGGTTACTATGATATGGTTACAAAGGAACTGGATGCAAAAAATAATTTTGATATCATATACTTGGATTTCAGGAAAGCCTTTGACACTGTTGTGCATGGAAGACCACTTACAAATTGGAGCAGAATGGTATTAAAGGTAATGGTAAATTAAAGGTAAAGTAGCTACAAATGGATAAAAGGATGGTTGAGTGGGAGCAGACAGAGAGTGGTAATCAATAGATGCTGCTCTTCGTGGACTAATGTTATTAGTGGAGACCCACAGGGTTCGGTGTTGGGTCCAATGTTGTTTTGTATATTTATCAATGATATCGATGAAGGTATATCAGGCTTAGTGTCGAAGTCTGCAGATGATACAAAGGTTGGCAGGGTTGTTAATGACAGTAATGGCAGTGTGCTACTGCAACAGGATCTAGAAAATTTAGGCAGATGGGCTGAGAAGTGGCAAATGAAGTTTAACCTTGACAAATGCAAAGTACTGCACATGGGTAGAAGTAACCTCAGAGAAACATACCAACTGTGTGGAATTACACTTAAAGTGGTAGAAAATGAAAAAGACCTGGGAGTAATTGTGCAGTCAGATATGAAGTTTTCTGAGCAATGCAGACAGGCTGTCAGGGCAGGTCATGGGATTTTGTTAATGATATATAGGAATTTTGCTAGCAGGGAAAAGGAGGTGATTGTCCCTCTGTATAAGGTAATGGTCAAGCCATGCCTCGAGTACTGTGTACTATGTACAGGTATGGAGTCCTCATTTTAGGAAGGATGTAGATTTGCTTGAGCATGTACAGAGAAGGGCAACAAGATTGGTCAGGGGAATGAAGGGAACCTCTTACCAAGAGAGGCTTAAGGTCTGCAAATTGCAGTGGCTGGAGACTAGGCGCCTGAGAGGTGATTCGATCGAGGTGTATAAGGCCTTGGATGGGTTGAGCACGCTGAATTCTTATGGGATTCTTCCACTTGTTCAGATCACGAACCTAAGGGGGACATAAATTCAAATTAAGGAAAGACAGCTATAGAACAGATGTGCAAAAATTTTCCTTTAGCCAGTGGGTGGTTAATTGCTGGAACAAACTTCTATCTGTCGTTGTGGAAGTTGATAGGTTAAATAAATTTAAGGAGGAACTGGACAAACATTTAGTGGGATTTGTTTTCTAATTTTTTTTTTTTTTTGGCTGATGCTGCATAAGCTCGTACACTTGCTTTCGTGCATCACATGCCATTACTACTACTACTAATGGTACAGAAGTGTGTGTGTGTGTGTGTGTGTGTGTGTGTGTGCGCGCGCGAGTGCGTGCGTCTGCGTGAAATCATATTTTATGATGTTCAGAAATTAAATGAGAATGTGAGAATAAAATGATCAAAATAAAATTAGCTACAGTTTTTCTTCTGAGTATTAGGGTTCAAGTTCGGGTAAAGGTACACTGAGGTTTCAGTACACTGAGGCAACAGTGCACCTGCATCAGTTAAAGGAACTATGGGTTAGAAACTGCCAGTAACTCTTGGTGGGTATTTTAGTGTTCGATAACTAACTTATTATATTAATATTTAGAATATACGTAAAACATAAGGAATGTATGATTACTCCACACTCTCACCCCCCCCTCCCCCCATAAACCACAGTACATACCAAATTTTCAGGAAGCCACACCATGGTTTGGTTTGTTTTTTTATGGCCCAACCATGGCCATGGTTTATGGGAGTGAAATATTTCGACAGCAAGACAATTTAGTTTATGAATCAAATGTAATTTAGTGTATGTTAATTTCAATAAAACTATTTTAGTGAAATTAAACTGAATATCAGTGGCTTCCATATATAAAGTTTTAAGAATTTGAAGTATATTGAAGCAAATTATGCATGATACCAAACTAAAGGAAGTAAGAAAAGGAAAGTAAAAATGTAAAGAACCAAGATGTTGAAAGTGAAAAGATGGTGAAGAAATAAAAATAATACTAATAATGCAAAAAAAGGATTTTTTTATAATAATATTAACAATATATGTATATCAAAATATTGAGAAATATAATATCTACAAAATCGGGTCACACCACCACCATGTTCATATATATATATATATATATACACTAAATTAGCTTAGAATTAGCAATATTGTCCCACCAGCCCCTTGTGTTCGAATGGATTCCTGTGATGCTGGCAAAGGCTAAGTTATGGACAGCTGATATAAGATGCACTTCATACACATGGCTATCAGTTTTTGAGTTCTGCAAGAAAGAATGGGTTTGTGTTGAGATCTTTGAAAAATTTGAAATCATTCCTTCAAATGTGAAATGACTGTAGGAGCCAAACATGCAGGTGCCAGCATCTTAACAATAGCAAACTTTGCTAAGGGCTTGCTCCAAATGTAGTATCACAAGTCTACCACAACTGACTGAACAATGGTTGAACAACCAGCCAAAGGTCACAAGGAGAGACAGCCATGTGTGTCTTGTCTTGTAACATAGCACTGTGGCCCAACTAACCATCCAGGTATGAGTAGCAAGACCAATATTCACAAGGACTAGTATATAGTGTTTACAAGTCAAGCAGCACTGATGGTTCCCCTCAACTCCGTCCCATTTGGCCACTTAGCTGTGGGCCCTTTGTAAACCAAAGCACATACAGAACCACTATTTCTCCCCCACCGCATGTACAGAACCACTAAAAGGTGGGCCAGGAGTAGGGTGTAAGAGCTCTGGCTTGGGGCGAACTCTGGCATTGTGTGAGCTTGCCAGTGAGGGTCCCCTTAAAAAAATTTCAGAAGTTTTGGTTGGAAGAGAGCAGGGGGATGAGAGCTTAAGTTATGGGCAATAGATGAAGGCAAAAAAAAAAAAAAAAAGAAAAAAAGAAAAGAAAAGATGGATGGTGGGAGGCTTCCACCAGTTAAATTGGAAGCCTTTCCTTGCATCCAACTTTTTTTGCAGAAGTAAATCACTCCCAGAAGGGGACCCGTTAAAAACAGTAAAAGCATTTGGGGCAGTACAACCCACTAGGCAAACATTTGGGGTGGGAGGGAAAGCAAGGCACTAGATGTTGAGAGAAGGAATTAAAGTCATAGGGTCAGAGTGCCCTACGTGGAAGTGGAAGTCCCTATCAGTAACAGTATTTGGAGATGGGGGCACCACCGGTGCTTTCCCAAAACTGCACAATAAGTACTCTTGTGAAGTATACGAGGTACTAACCAAAAGTTTGCGAAATATATTTATAAAATAAATACATTTCACGAACATAAATACCCACCCTGGGGCTTATTCACCACTGACACCTTTGAAGTAGTACCCTTGAGAGTGTAAACGCTGATCTCGGCACTTTTCACTTGGTTTGAATGCATTCTTAAAGTCCTTCTTCGTCATGGTGTTCAGCACCGCCTACAATTCAGTTTGGATATTCTCTACACTGACAAATCTTTGACCTTTCAGCTTGATTTTCATTCTTGGAAAGAGGAAGAAGTCGTGGGGGGGGAGAGCTAAGTCTAGCAATAAGGGGTGGTGGGGGACGATTGCCATGTTGTTGGACGCTAAAAACTGCGACACAGCAACAGATGTGTGGGCTAGTACGTTGTCACGATGAAGGACCCAGTTCCTTGTGCGACATTTCTCTAGATGTTTCCTACTGATGGCTCGTATTGAGACAATACATGTTTTGCTGGGACTGGCCCACCTTCTCGTGGTTAGTTGTTGTTATTTGGTTTTTAGGAGCATTAGCAACTAAGGCCATATTGCTCCAGGAATATACGGTGGTCATTCCCTGACCTTTCTGCATCCTCCATATTTGGTGGTCACAGGCTCGAACCCCGGTCTAATCAAGAAGCTTGTTTGTTTGTTTGTTTGTTATTTGGTTTTTAGGAGCATTAGCAACTAAGGCCATATTGCTCCGGGGATATGCGGTGGTCATTCCCTGACCTTTCCGCATCCTCCGTATTTGGTGGTGACGGGTTCGAACCCCGGTCTAATCAAGAAGCGTGTGTGCTACGCACTGCTGCTCCTTCCCACCTGGCTATGGAGGCACCTTAATCAAGAAGCGTGTGCAATGCACTGCTGCTCCTGCCCACCGAGGCGCCGTGTGGACGAGTACCCAGAATCATCTATCCAGATGAATGATGCTTCTGGGTAGCCAAGAGGCCAGAACATAACTAGGAGCTACCCCTTACACACACACACACACACACACACACACACACACACACACACACACACACACACACACACACACACACACACACACACAATGGCTTCCCTTAACCCCCTCAGTAGAACTTTGTCTGGCCAGGAGGGATGAATTCCTTATGGATAATCTCCCATCAATATCCAAAAAACAGATCAGGATGGACTTCACATTACTTCACACTTGTCGGGCTTTCTTCAGTCGGAGCAAAGATGGGCTCTTCCATTGTGATGATTGCTGCTTTGTTTCTGGGTCATACCAATATACCCAACTCTCTTCACCAGTGATGACAGTAGAAAAGAAGATTGATCACTCCTGGCCTGTGCTTGAAGATCTCTGCTAACTTCCATGTAATGCTGCTTTTGGTCTTGAACCAGTAACTGTGGCACAACTCCGCCATGGACGGTCCTTAGCCCGGCTGCGAAAGGAGGAGGGTGGTCATCCTGCCAAAATGACCAGAACCGGGAAACCGGGGAAACTAGGCAAGAAACCGCATGAAATTCGGAACAAGCTCTTACAACAATGTTACCGCATCCGGGGTAGCCGATGCGCCAGCACTGGGGACCCAGGGTACTGGTGTGAAGTGGACCACTGGCCACAGAACAAGCTGTTATAACAATGTTACCGCATCCGGGGTAGCCGATGCGCCAGCACTGGGGACCCAGGGTGCTGGTGTGAAGTGGATCACTGGCCACAGCAATAAGCTTACTACGCCAAAAAGGACAATTAACATTGGCGAATGGAATGTTCGAACGGGGCACCACATTGGACAAAAGGAAATCATTGCCCAAGAACTACTTAGGTGCAAGATATCAATCGCGGCATTATCCGAATTAAGACTCACCGGGTCTGGAACGATGATCATCCAACCACCAGCACCTAATGAAGCGGTTATGCTATTCTACTCTGGTGGTGAGAAACGAGAAGCAGGAGTGGGCTTTATGGTCGATGCTCAGGCCACCAGTAGTGTGATCGCTTTCCAACCAATATCGGACCGCCTGGCAGTCCTTACTGTCAAGGGCACCATCAAGACCCATATTATCTCCGCCTATGCGCCAACTGAGACTAGCCTGGACCCGACCAAGAATGACTTCTACAACCAGCTCCAACATACGCTGGATTCAATTCTGCAGACAGAAGTGATCATCCTCGCAGGGGACTTTAATGCCCATATTGGCGTGGACAGATCTGGTTGGGAAACAACAATGGGCAAGTTTGGCCATGGGAAGATCAATGACAACGGCTTACGTTTGTTGTCCTTTGCCGCATCTAACAACCTGATCATTGGAAACAGCCATTTCCAGCACCCTCAAAAACATCAACTTACATGGCGAAATCCATCTGGCAAGGACTCAGCAATCCTGGACTACATTTTGATCAATGCCAGATTTCACTCATCACTCATGGACGTTCGTGCCATGAGGGGACCTGATTGCGGATCTGATCACTACCTCATCCGGGCTAAGGTGCAGCTCAAATTACGGCATGCAAAAAGATCATCTCGGTCAGCCAAGCTGGACTGGAGGCAGCTAATGAATGCTGCCAACAAACAGGCATATCAGATCGCCCTATCCAACCGCTTCGAGATGCTGGCTGTGCCCGAGGATATAAATGAAGAAGAAAAGCAGATCTCTGATGCCATCCTGGAATGTGCCAAGCCCCTATGTCCACCTGCCCGACGTCGAACACAACCATGGATATCAGACGAGTGCCTCGACCTCGTGGACAAACGGAAACAGGCAAAGTTGGTCGACTTTGAACGGTACCGGCAGCTAAACCGAGAAGTCCGACAAAGAATGACAGCAGAAAGAGAAGCATACTGGAACCAAGTGGCAGACGATCTTGAAGTGGCGGCATCCAAAAACGAGTACCGCACTCTCTACCGCACCCTCAGATGTCTGAGTGGAAAGACCAAATTGACTAGTGACAACATCAAGAATGCTGATGGGACCTTCGTGCGATCACCATCCGAACGCCTGCAACGGTGGAGTGAATTCTTCAAAGCTTTGTATAATCACGACCCACCTCAGGGACCGCCAGCAACAGCACTCTCGATCGACCCCCCTGAGGTCTCCATGGTCGATGTTGGGCCTACAGTAGAAGAAGTGAAAGCAGCCATACAATCCCTGAAGAATGGCAGGGCACCAGGAGTGGACCAAGTCACCACAGAAGCGATCAAAGCCGGGGGAGATGTACTGCTTCGCCGACTATACTCACTCCTCAAAACCATCTGGTGCACTGAACAAATTCCGTTAACATGGAGGAAAGCCATTATCGTACCGATCCACAAGAAAGGTGATAACCGGGACTGCAAGAACTACCGTGGCATCAGCCTCCTTTCCATCATCGGAAAGGTCTTTATGAAGATCATCCAGTCAAGACTGCAAAAACATCGTGAGCAAACCAGTCGAGAAGAACAGGCAGGATTTAGACCCGGGCGAGGATGCTGTGATCAAATCTTTGCCATTTGTCAGCTGATGGAGGAGAGGATCCGGTGTGGACAGCGAACCGTCATTGTTTTCATTGACTTTAAGTCTGCTTTCGACTGTGTTCACCGGCCTGCCTTATGGAAACTACTAGAGGTTGAACATGTCTCGAAAAGTCATCACACTCCTCCAAACTGCATACAACGGTTTAACCAGCCAGGTGCGCATCCAGAACGATTTATCTGAGGAATTTACCATCCAAACTGGAGTCCGCCAAGGGGATGTAGCCTCCCCGTTGCTTTTCAACATCGTGGTCGACGCCATTATGAGGCAAGCACTCAGAAACAGACAGGGCATACAATATGACAAGGATCACTATGTGACTGACCTGATGTTTGCTGATGATAGTGCTATCCTTGCCGGTAACGACACTGAAGCCACGGACATCCTCTACGACACTGCCCGCATTGCCCGGCCATACGGTTTGAAGATCAATGCTGGTAAGACAAAGGCCCTGACAACAGATGGGTCGCAAGCCACCATCTATCTCGAAGGCGTCCAGATCGAGCAAGTGCAGGACTTTAAATACCTTGGGTCGCTGGTCCAGGAGAAGAAAGTTGCATCCACCATGGAAATCCACAGCAGAATTGGACAGGCGGCCACTGCGTTCGCCTCGCTCAAATGGTGTCTGTGGAAGAGGACCAACATTTCCACAAAGACTAAAATCCGACTCTTCCGGACTTTGATCCTGCCCATTCTTCTTTACGGATCGGAAACATGGATTTGTCTCAAGTTAGATTTGAACAAACTTGAGGTATTCCAAATGCGATGCCTGCGGCAGATCTTGGGCATCTCTCGTCGCGACCGCATCACTAATGATACCATCCGCGCCAGATGCCAACAGCAACCAACCATTGCCGACCAAATCCAGAAGCGAAGGCTCAGATGGTTTGGCCACGAACAGAATACCATCCACACTCCTTTGGAGACAACGACCCACCCAATGGAGCATCCAACGGACCGCGCCTAGGAAAACGTGGGCCAAGCAAGTGGAAGATGACTTGAAGAGCCGACGTCTCGACCTTAACCAGGCCAGGACTGAAGCCATGGATCGTAAGGTATGGAAGAACATCACAGAGCAAGTCCGAAACCCTGCGGCACCTACAGCAGCATACTGGTTGCGTGGCCAACCGCCTCCCCCAGCTGCCAGCTAAGGACCAAAGAAGAAGAAGAAGAACTGTGGCACGAACTTGGGCTGCAATCCTTCTTGTGTTCAAGTCATCTGACAAAATTAGCCTACATGTGCCATATGTACTGCTGACGAGGCTACTAGGAGACGGTTGTGTTCAAAGCCGCTAAGTGGATTTTTCTTATTTATTGATTTGAAATTATTGTTTTTCTAAAACTTTTGATTTAAATTTAGTAGTATAACATTATTTTGTGATTTTCTGATTAATTTGGTGTATTTATTCTTTACTCGGCCTTCTAATTGCATAAAAGTATCGGTAAGGGTATCCACATGTTTGCAACTCCGCTGAACGAGAAGTTCTTTAGCCATATTTAGCCGCTTGATTGAATATTTTTTACATCGAATTATTTCTGTAAGTGGCTTATAGACCTAGTAAGGATCGTTAGTTTATTCTGAATTGAGACAGCGAGATTTGAAAGTTAATTAATACTTAAGTGTCGGTAGATTTACCGTTCGTAACTTTCCCGCCTTTTTGATACGATAGTTATATACCGTACTAGATAGCGTTAGTGAACTTCGTTAGCAGTTAAATTGTACTTTTAAATAAATACATATAACGACTTAGATTACAAATGTAATATAATTAATTATATTTAACATAATTAATAACATAACATAATTAATTATAATTAATTAATAAATTAATAGAATCATGACTCAGACCAAAGCAGCAAAGCAAAAGGCTCAAGCTAATGGAAGTGCTGTGGCTCAGAGCAGAACTGAGGGGGGCAGTTGTCCTCTGACTCACAGCCTTATAAAATGCACTGTTTGCTTGATGTTTGCAGAGCAATCGGGTACGGGACATGATACTGCCATGGGGGATGTCTTTGTGTGTGCGCGCGCTGCAAGGAGTGTATCGATATCAGGCAACAACTCAGCGTTCTTGTGGGCCTATATAAGAGCTTGAAGGACAGGGTGGACGCCCTCGAAGAAACTAAATCGAGGGGCCCATCAAGCTCTCAGCTGCCCACATCAACGCCAGAGCTTGCACTTGGGCATCACGTGACACAGAGGCAACCTCCCAAGGCAGAATGCGCTGGTCCCAAAGGAACTAGTAGTTGTTGGTGACTCTATTGTCAGGGAAACGGGAAACATGCTTTGTAAAAAGGATAGGTGGAACAGGACCAGGGTATGTCTGCCAGGGGCAAAGGTTGATGACATTGTAGAGCGGATATCATCTTTTAAGGGCACAAAAGGTGATATAGTTGTACACGTTGGCACTAATAATATTAAGAGTAGGAGACCGGCAAAATTACTTAACAAGTATAGGTCACTGTTGAACAAAAGCCGAGAATTAGGGTTGAATTTGAAAGTGTCTGCAATTCTGCCCAGACACGATAGGAGGGAGTATACGATGAGCCTTGTCGATCAATTCGGCCCTGGAAAGATTGTGCAAGGCTCAAGGGGTAGAATTTTTTTCAGCCTGGACTGTACTTGTCAACAGGAGAGATTGCTTCTACAGGGATGGGATACACGTAAATAGAAAGGGTGCAAGAATATTTGCTGATGCTATCGAGGCAGTGTTAGGTGGGTCGGAAAACTGATAGCTTGGGGGGAGACAAAGACCAATAGATTGACAGTAGCCACTGGCAGAGGTGAAAGAGATTCTTGCACTGCTTCTTCTGTCATTAAGATCAGTGATGAAGAATAAAAGGAGTAAAAGATTAACAGTAGCCACTAGCAGAGGTGAAAGAGATTTTTGCACTGCTTCTATTGGAATGAGCAGCAGCCTGGAAAACAAGATGCCGGGTATTTCAGAGACTGCTGGGAGCCATTGCGGTACAAGTAAACACATTGGTTGTGTTAGGGTAGCTAAGAATAGAAACAGGTGCAGGTATACTTGCGTGTACACCAATGCTAGGAGTTTAGTAAATAAATTTATTTAGTGTTAAGTAATAGTTTAGTTTAGTAAACTAAAATAGTAAAATAGTTTAGTAATAAAATTTATTTAAATAAATAAAACATCAAAGGCAGATATTGTTGGGATATCAGAGACGTGGTGTCACACAGATATAAGGGATGCAGAACTGGAATTTGGGGAGTACAACGTCTACAGAAAGGATAGACAGGATAGGAAGGGGGGAGGGGTTATGCTATTAGTTAAGAAACACATAAAAACCAAGGAAGTGAAGCCAGTCGACATCGCTGGCCAGTGCAGCGTTGAGTCAGTTTGGTGTGACATAAGCATTGGGAGATCAAAATTGAGAGTAGGAGTGTGCTATAGGCCTAATGACTCTGATGAGTATAATAAGAAACTGTACAGGGAAATAGAGTGGGCCAGTACATCAGAGAGTCTTATAACGAGAGATTTTAATTTCCCAGATATTGACTGGAATTTGGGGGCTGGTCACTCACACACTAGCAAGGCTTTTGTGGATTTATTGGATGATTGTTTTCTACATCAGCATGTTCGGGAGGCAACTAGAGGGAGTAATACTCTTGATTTGATTATCAGCAGTGATTCTTCATGC
The DNA here is from genome assembly GCF_048544385.1 of Mastigoproctus giganteus. Lineage (NCBI taxonomy): Eukaryota > Metazoa > Arthropoda > Arachnida > Uropygi > Thelyphonidae > Mastigoproctus > Mastigoproctus giganteus. The sequence goes on along the minus strand of NC_143584.1, from coordinate 101,614,689 downwards.
ATTAAGAATCTGCAGATAAATGAACCACTAGGTGGCAGTGATCACAGTGTGCTGAAGTGGGATTTACTCAAAGAGGTAACTACCATTAGGGGTAAAGGGAAGGGTTATTGCTTCCGTAAAGGCGACTACGATGGACTGAGACAGTATTTAAATTCTATACAGTGGGACCAACTGATGATGTTACCAACAGCAAATTCAAAATGGGAAGCATTCAAAGAACTTATCTTGGAAGCTACTAGGCTTTACATACCAACTAAGAAATATTGTTCAAGGTTTAGGCCAAAATGGATGTCAGATGAACTAATGAGGCATATGGCAGAGAAGAAACATGCTTGGGATACATACAAATTAACACATGACACAGAAGCCTATGATAGATACAAGTTGATATGCAACCAAGTTACAAAGGTGGTTAGGCAGATTACGAGAAATCCTTGGCAAGGGATGCAAAGAAAAACAGCAAAGAGTTCTTTACTTATGTAAACTCTAGAAGGAAGGGGATCAATCAGATTGGTCCACTTGATATTGATGGGTCAACTGTTGATGATCCTGCTCAGGTAGCTAACAAACTAAATGAATATTTTGCATCGACATTCACACATGAGGAGTTATTCAGCGAGGGGAATACCAGAAGTGTATTCAACTCTAGCAGTAAGCTACAGAATCTTGAAATAACGGGGAGTGATTGATTGATTTGGTAGTTGTTGGCGCATCGGCTTCTGTGGCCATATTGCACCTCCCAAGGTTTTTGCAGTACTTTGATCCAAGCCCGAGGCGGGAATCGAACCCGCGACCTGTGGGTTGCCGGGCAGGTACTTTACCCACTCGGCTAGCCCGGTCGGCATAACGGGGAGTAAAGTGGAGGAGAAACTGTTGAAGATGAACACAAGAAAGGCACCCGGGGTGGATGGGATCTATCCAGTTATATTAAAGGAGGCAGCAAAGGAAGTAAGCAAACCCTTAGCCATAATTATGAGAGCTTCCTTGGACTCAGGGGAGGTACCCATAGACTGGAAATGTGCAAGTTTGTTGTTTGTTGTTTGTTATTTGGTTTTTAGGAGCATTAGCAACTAAGGCCATATTGCTCCGGGATATGCGGTGGTCATTCCCTGAATGACCTTTCCGCATCCTCCATATTCGGTGGTGACGGGCTCAAACCCCGGTCTAATCAAGAAGCGTGTGCTACGCACTGCTGCTCCTTCCCACCTGGCTACGGAGGCGCCCTGAAATGTGCAAATGTGACCCCAATTCACAAAGGAGGATCAAAGGCTGACACAAGTAATTATAGACCTGTGAGCTTAACTTCTGTTCCAGGAAAATTAATGGAGGCACTGGTTAAAGAAGCACTGCAGGATCATTTAGACAAGACTTCAGTTATAGCTCGGACACAGCATGGCTTTGTTAAGGGGAAGTCTTGCCAGATCAATTTGATTGGATACTATGATGCAGTCACAAAAGAACTGGATGCAGGGAATAGCTTTGATATTATATACTTGGATCTTAGAAAGGCTTTTGATACTGTTGCACATGGAAGACTGCTACACAAATTGGAGCAGTGTGACATTGGAGGCAAATTGCTGCTATGGGCATCACGTGACACAGAGGCAACCCCCAAGGCAGAATGCGCTGGTTCAGAAGGAACTAGTAGTTGTTGGTGACTCCAACAACTGCAAGCTTAATGTCCAAGTTTGCAGACGATACAAGGGTTGGCAGGGTTGTCACGGACACTACTAACACTATGCTGCTGCAACAGGATCTGGAAAGGTTGAGCAGATGGGCTGAGAGGTGGCAAATGAAGTTTAACATTGACAAATGTAAAGTACTACACATGGGAAACAGCAACCCCAGAGCAACGTATCAACTCTGTGGTACTACACTGACAGTGGTAGAGAATGAAAGGGACTTGGGGGTGGTTGTGCAGGCAGATATGAAGTTCTCTGAGCAGTGCAGACGGGCTGCAAGAGTAGCTCATGGAGTATTGTCAATGATATATAGGAATTTTTCCAGCAGGGATAAGGAGGTGATTATACCCTTGTATAAGGCAATTATCAGGCCACACCTAGAGTACTGTATACAGGTCTGGAGGCCTCATTTCAAGAAGGGTGTAGAGCTGCTGGAACGAGTACAGAGAAGGGCAACAAGATTAGTGAATGGAACATAGGAAGAAAGGCTTAAGTTTTGCAAATTACAGTGTCTGGAGACTAGGCACCAGCGAGGTGATCTGATAGAGGTGTATAAAGCATTGAATGGTTTGAGCATGCTCAATGCTGATGGGATTCTTCCTCTAGCTCAGAATAATCACCTGAGAGGGCATAAATTCAAATTGAGGAAAGAAGATGTAGGATAGACGTGCGGAAATTTGCCTTTAGCCAGCGGGTGGTTGGTTGGTGGAACAGACTTCCATCCCTTGTAGTGGAGGTTGATAGCCTAAATAAGTTTAAGGCTCAGCTGGACAGGTATTTTGAACGAACAGAGGGGTGAAGTGGGTTTTTTTTTTTTTTTTTATGGCTGATGCTGCATAAGCTTGCTTTCTTGCATCAAATGCCTCTGCTAATGCTAATATGATAGTCCTACAATGCCACAAATGTCGTGGTTGGTCCGCCTGCAGTCTTCATGGATCACCTCTAAACTTTTGTAACAACATCCAGGGTGGTGCTCAATGAAGGATGCTCAGAGTGGTCGTCATCATCAACCAACGTTCAACCATTTTTAAAAGGGTTAAACCACTAGTAGGGTCTGAGTCTGGCTTAAATCGTTGCCAACAAAATTTTGTTTCAAGCACATTGCTGTCTGGCATCACCCATCACAACAATTGCAAACTCATGAAACATGCCGCCAAAGAACTGTGCATAAATATTCAACAACTTTATCCAGCCCGACGTCATGTGACACACTGATTCAGAAAGGATGCATGCAATGTTACCTAGTGCCACAAGTCCATACTAGACGTAGTTCCCATGCAACATTCAAATTTCGGGAATATACTGGGGTAGCACCTTGTACATTATTCTGTACAAGCCAGAGAAAAGTATTGTGTGTGTGGTATATATGAAGTAATATATATGATTCTGTTCTTGCGATCTGGCTTTTGGCTGTAGAACCCCTAATGGGACCCAACAATGCACATACACACCACAAGGTAAGCCAGACTGCCCGTCATTCTCTGGCAGGGCCTGCCATCTAATTGCATTAGCTTTCAGTGACAGTACCTATAAAAAAAAAAAAAAAAAAAAAAAGAAAGTGATAGATATTGGGGAATATGAAAGTCAAGTGAGGTGAAATAGTAAGAAATATTGAGGCGTAGAGAAAGGTGTCTTCAAAATCATGAGATGGAATAAACTCCACGGCAAGTGGGTCAAGGGAATGGGTGTCAAAAGATACCAACAAGAGTCTCACATTGATCACCACTTGGTGCACAAGTCATAGATGAGAGGCAAGGTCCTTGTCTGTGGTTCAGTCAGTACGATGTAATCCCACACCAGCCAGATCAGCTGTCAGCAAATCCCACATCATGTGACCCATGGGCTTGAGCATAGGTAGTGGGGAAACTACTAGTTTGGATGTCCCACAACTGTATTTGTGTTTCTGGAGGGATGCATAACAGGGGCATAGCTTTATTACTCCACCAAACAAGAACACAACACACCAGTCATACAGATATCATTATATTAGTACAAAGGCGGCAAAAAACAGGAGTAAGTTCAGGACCACAGGTTTTGAGAACAAGTGGAGAAATACCATCTGGTAAGTTTTAAATTTTTTATTATTTTTAGACATATATTTGTGGTGCAACAAAGGACAAAGCACAGCATTCACTCTGACATTTGCCTGTTTCACACAACAATCTTGCATATCATTATTGCATTTAACTTTTCATTTTAAATTAGAAGTACAGTTATTATTTTGTGATTCTCTGATTACTCTGGTGAATTTGTTTGTTACTTATTTCTTATATTTGCTTATGGAACGACATCTGACTTCTGCGACCATTGTTATAGGAATGAGCGTGCGGTAGGGGGAATTCTGGCGTATTAATATTGGCAAATAGGGAGCTCAAAAGTTCAAATCATGTGGGTTGGCATTACTTATATAAACGAATAGGCATTATGTTTTATAATTATTTAAAATGTACAAACATAATGGAATAGCATAATACATATAACTTACACTTGATGGGAGATATGAAATACATATTCTGTAAGCTCAATATTGTAATATACAGTAAGACCTCTGTATCCGTGGGGGATATGTTCCAAGAGTGGTAGATGACTTTCATCAACCGGTGAAATACCACCACTTTGCTTATTGGAGGCTTGAAGTGGTGAAACCCATGTTTAGTCTCTAGAGCAAAGTTTCCGGCATCCCCCTCTCCCCATACTTCTCCTTCAACCCATACATGGTACTAAGTACTATAGGTTTTGATACCTTTCGTGTTTGGGGTTTTCATAAAAAAAAAAAAAAAAAAAAAAAGACCTACCATGGATGGCTGAAACCACGGATATAAGTGAACACGTGCTGACCACATATATAACGTGATTTTCTTGTATATATATATATACATATAATAAAATTTAATTGATAAATTAAACACACAGTAAAACATTGCCAACATTAAATATGGTAATAATAAAGTACAGACTCTCAATTTACTGGGATTGGATTAACTGGGCCACTTCAAGGCTCCAAATTAAAAAAAAAAAAAAAAAAAAAACAGAAATCATAAACAGATATTTTGCAAGTCGTAAATAACTGACAAGAACTGGCATTATAAGTTGTCATTGGGAGGTTAATATATGTATTATCTTGCAACCCCTGCTGCCTTTACACCAAATGCTCAAAAAAAAAAAAAAAAAAGCACCCAAAAATCATTTATTCTTTCGTCATTTATGTGAGGGATGTCGGTATTTTTTTCTTTAGAAATTGCGAAAATGATGGGAAAACGCAAGGGTTGTGCTGTCAAATTAACCAAAAACTTGAAATTATTAAAAAGTTTGAAAACGGTGCATCCATTAAATCTCTAAAGAACTGTTATAATGTTGGTGACCAAACCATACATGACACTGGAAAAAATAAAGGGAAACTATTGGATTTAAAATCGACATCGTAAAATATAAAGGGAAGCATCATATTGGGCACACGAGTGGTATGTGTTAAGTTTTTTCATTTTTTTTCCCGTGGTTAACCGTGGGTAACTCAATCAGTGGATACCGAAACAGCGGATACGGGGGGAACAACTGTGTGTGTGTATATATATATATCCTTTTCCTTTTATATAAGCTGGCTAAGCTTATATTAGGTCAGTGGTGTGGCTCTACTGTCTGTACTATAATTTATTTCTCGCTGCATAAGGACCACTGCCGTGCAAATCCTCTGCATTTGTGGATCGATCGGAGGAGGAATGGGTGGTTTGGTTCTTCGATCTTTTCGCCTTTGCGACGATTTGTATAGCGATTGAAATGTAGCGATTCCATGACATTATTGCAATTATTGGCCTCGTGGTCCTCTGTTGATATGGGGCATAATGGTCAGTCTATTATTTTGATATTTTGTTTTCTATTAGTAGTTCTTTTCACCCCTTTTTGGTGATATTTCACGTTTTTCGGAACTGGTACTTTACTAGGGGGGTACAGCTAAATTATAATATAATTAGCATTATTTTAAACTTTATATCAGTTTTATTAATTGGATTTAGAGTGCTAAATTATATAGGGGACTTTCGGCTACTGTTTATATCTTCTTACCTTTACTTCTCCCTCCCTGTTGGTTTATTTTATATTATGCATTTTTTACAGACTTACATGTGCAAGTCAGTATAAATAAACACATTTTAAAAAGCATGTGTCATGACAAACAATAAATAAATAAAAATTTGAAACATGCTACGAGAAATGCATACATTTCAAAACATTTTTTACCTTAGATTAACCAGAAAAGTTAATTAACCAGGCTCCATAATATTCCGGGGAAAATCAAGGAGTCACTGTTTAAAGATGCACTGCAGGTCCACAAATTTGATTAGATACTATGATGTCGTTACATAGAAACTGGATGTAAAAAATTATTTTGATATAATATACTTCAAGATTTCAGGAAAGCTTTTGACACTGTTGCACATGTAAGTCTGTACAAATAGTACTGTACAAATTGGAGCAGTATGGTATCAAGGTTAAGTAGCTACAATGGATAAAAGGGTGGTTGAGTGGGAGGAGACAGAGAGCAATAATCAATGGATGCTGCTCTTCATGGACTAATATTATTATTGGAGTCCCCCAGGGTTCGGTGTTGGGCCCACTGTTGTTTTGCATATTTATCAATAATATTGATGGAGGTATATCAGGCTTAATGGCAAAGGGTGTGCAGATGACACAAAGGCTGGCAGGGTTGGTAATAGTAGTAGTAGTGGCATGTGATGCAAGAAAGCAAGTGTATGAGCTTATGCATCAGCCAAAAAAAAAATAAAAAATCACACCATTCCTTCCAAATGCCTGTCCAGTTCTTCCTTAAATTATTAACCCCGGGGGCTCACATCTGGTGAGTATGGGCTTGGCAAACCCAGGGTCCTGAGCTGGATATCATCATTCTTCTCTTTCTTGGTGATGCCCCTCTCTCTCTCTCACACACACACACACACACACACACACACACACACACACACACACACACACACACACACACACACACAGGGAGTAACTCGGGAATTTTTTTTTTTTTTTTTTTTTTGGCTGGTGCAGCATAAGCCTCAGGCTTCCTTGTACCATATGGCTAATATTAATAATAATAATAATTTAACCTATCAACTTCCACAACAACAGATGGAAGTTTGTTCCAGCAATTAACCACCCACTGGCTAAAGGCATATTTCCGCACATCTATTCTACATCTGTCTTTTCTTAATTTGAATTTATGTTCCCTTATGTTCGTAATCTGAACAAGTGGAAGGATCCCATCAGAATTCAGCGTGCTCAACCCATTCAAGGCCTTATACACCTCAATCAGATCACCGCGCAGGTTCCTAGTCTCCAGCCACTACAATTTGCAGAACTTAAGCCTCTCCTAGTAAGAGGATCCCTTCATTCCCCTCACCAATCTTGTTGCCTTTCTCTGTACACGCTCAAGCAAATCAACATCCTTCCTAAAATGAGGCCTCCATACCTGTACACAGTACACAGTACTCAAGGCGTGGCCTGACCATTACCTTATACAGAGGGACAATCACCTCCTTTTCCCTGATAGCCAAATTCCTATATATCATTGACAAAATCCCATGACCTGCCCTGACAGCCTGTCTTGCATTGCTCAGAAAACTTCATATCTGCCTGCATAATTACTCCCAGGTCTTTTTCATTTTCTACCATCTTAAGTGTAGTTCCACACAGTTGGTACGTTTTTCTGAGGTTACTTCTACCCATATGCAGTACTTTGCATTTGTCAAGGTTAAAATTCATTTGTCACTTCTTAGCCCATCTGCCTAAATTTTCTAGATCCTGTTGCAGTAGCACACTGCCATTACTGTCATTAACAACCCTGCCAACCTTTGTATCATCTGCAGACTTCGACACTAAGCCTGATATACCTTCATCAATATCATTGATAAATATAGGACCCAACACCGAACCCTGTGGGATTCCATTAATAACATTAGCCCACGAACAGCAGCACCCATTAATTACCACCCTCTGTCTTCTCCCACTCAACCATCCTTTTATCCATTATAGCAACTTACCCTTAATACCATTCTGCTCTAATTTGTACAATAGTCTTCCATGCACAACAGTGTCAAAAGCTTTCCTGAAATCCAAATATATGATATCAAAATTATTTTTTGCATCCAGTTCCTTTGTAACCATATCATAATATCCTATCAAATTTGTCAGACAAGACTTTCCCTTAACAAACCCATGCTGTGTCTGAATCATTGCAGCAGTCTTGTCTAGATGATCCTGCAATGCATCGTTAACCAGTGACTCCATTATTTTACCCCGAACAGAAGTTAAACTAACTGATCTGTAATTACTCGTGTCACCCTTCGATCCCCCCTTTGTGAATTGGGGATACATTTGCACATCTCCAGTCCGTGGGAACCTCCCCTGAGTTCAAGGATGCTCTCATAATTATGGCTAAGGGTTTGCTTAGTTGCTTTGCCACCGCTTTTAATATAACTGGATAAATCCCTTCCACCCCATGTGCCTTTCTTATGTTTAAATTCAAGAAAAGCACCTGGGGGTGGATGGGATCTATCCATAATAACAGTAATGGCAGTGTGTTACTGCAACAGGATCTAGAAAAGTTGGGCAGATGGGCTGAGAAGTGGCAACTGAAGTTTAATATTGACAAGTGCAAAGTACTTGCATATGGGTAGCAATAACCAAAGAGAAATGCACCAACCATGTGGTATTACACTTAGGGTGGCAGAAAATGAAGAAGACCTGGGAGTAATTGTGCAGTCAGATATAAAGTTTTCTGAGCACTGCAGACAGACTGCCAAATCAGGTCATGGGGTATTGTCAATGATATACAGGAATTTTGCTATTAGGGAAAAGGAGGTGATTATCCCTTTGTATAAGAGAATGATCAGGCTACACCTTGAGTACTGCGTACAGGTCTGGAGGCCTCATTTTAGAAAGGATGTAGAGTTGCTTGAGCTTGTACAGAGAAGGGCAACAAGATTGGTGAGGGGAACGAAGGGTACCTCTTAACAAAAAAGCCTTAAGTTCTACAAACTGCAGCGACTGTAATGAAAAGTGACAAACGGTACCTGCGAAGTAATCTGATTGAGGTGTATAAGGCATTGAATGAGTTGAGTATGCTGAATTCTGGTGATTCTTCCACTTGCTCAGATTACGAATCTGAGGGGGCATAAATTCAAATTGAGGAAAGATACTTGTAGAATAGATGTGCGGAAATTTGCATTTAGCCAGCGGGTGGTTAATTGCTGGAACAAACTTCCATCTGTCATTGTGGAAGTTGATAGCTGAAATAAATTCAAGTTGGAACTGGACAAACTTTCAGAGGGAATGTATGTGTGAAACTGGTTTTGACGTGAATAACACCTATGTTGGGGATACCCTACGGCGCTCAGGCTGTAATGAAAAGTGAAATGTCTAACTGCTGTTATATATCCGAAACTAACAGACAATAGTATAAAAAATTTATAGTTATTCTGTCGGGTTTATAATTCCGTCGACGAATATGCAAGTAAAAATTAGAAATTTTGATATTTAATATCGTTTTTTTCGAAAAAACTAAAAATTCACATTTTGGTCCTTTGCAGTTGCATCTTGGTTACTTTCACTCTCAATAACTTCTAAACTATGACAGATAGACATAAACAGTAAGCAACAAAATTGTTCAGTAGGTAACGTAGATTTTACATCTATAAATAGTTTTGAAGTATCTGTTATGGCTCCCAAGTAATAGTGTTGCGAATTTGAGAGAGTTGAAAAATTTGAGCATTTTCAAGTTTGTTTTTGCAATATCTTGAAAACTATAAATGTTAGACAAAAACAGTAAGCAACAAAATTGTGTTGCCCTTTGAAAGCTCTACAAGGATATATACCTAGATTTCAAATTGGGTTTTTAGTTTTCGAGAGTTGAACAACTTGTTAAAGTAACTACTTTGTTCAGTTACTTCGCATTTGCGGAGAAGTGCGGTTGTGTTTCATTTAGTTAAGTTATGACAATGCTAAAAGTTACATCAACTAAATGTGTTCAAATATTTTGACAAAATCACAAATCTAACGTTGAGCACGCACCAAAGTCGGTGGCAGAAAGAAAGAGAGAGAGTTGTAAGCATAAACACAAGCAAGATCAGTTAGGTGCAGATGTCGGGCTATCAACATCGAAAAGAACAATGCAACCAGTGAATGAAGATCATCAAAAGTGTTACATATTACCTTCAAAAGAATTTTTAAGAACGATTTTGAAGAACTTGTTCCGATATATCTGCAGTGTTTGTGACAGACTGTGGTTTCAGAATGATTTGAGATTATCAAAGCCAAACCATATGGGCTCAAATCTGGTGAGTATGAACTTGGGAAACCAGGGTCCTGAGCTGGATAATACCATTCTTCTCTTTCTTGCTTTCTTGGTGATTCCCTTTTACTTCTGACTCTCTCTCTAATTTAGGATTTTTTTTTTTTTTTTTTTTTTGGTCTGGTGCAGCATAAGCTTCAGGCTTCCTTGCACCATATGGCTAAAAAAAAAAAAAAAAGATAATAATGATGATAATATACAAATTCTTGAAGATGAATTTCCATAAACAGAAAATGTGGCATCATTTATGCTTTGCAATACATGCTTCAAAAGCTTACAATCGGGAAATGTACTTTTGCTATCCAAGTCCAACAGCTTCATATATCATATGTTTCCATTGAAATTACCGCCGCTCGATTGTATAAGCAAACGGTTGGTTTCGGCCAGATTGCCATACATGCGGATTCGACATTTGCGATATAAAACTGGCAATTATGGTATCATTGGACAAGTCATAAATGTTCCAGTGGACATGATAATATGGTTAGAGAGTTGTCTCATGCTTTAGACGACGATTATGCATTCAACGTTCACATAAAGAAGCATTTGATTCATAAATCGACTTAATTGCAAGGATATGTGAGAAAAGAAACGTTCAAATCATGGCTAAGGTATTTAATCAATACTCCTCTGTACCACCGTTATAACATCACAGTCGATCGTCAGTTGCTTGCTACAGATTCATTAGTGTTACCAATAGCAAACAAGTAGACAATATAGAGAGGGCCACGTCGTCTGAAAGTTACATCCAATTACTTATAGCACAGCAACACACTTTACCTTGGAATGAAGACAAATATCTTGCAACTGCTGCTGGACAACACAATCAACCAATGTCGATATTTTACGATGGACATTCTTAGGAACTTGTCATTTCCAGCAATATATTTAAGCCATCCATGTAAATTTAAAGATGGATTAGATGTTACTCATTTATGATGGCAACTAGTGATATAAGTCAAAAAGATCACAGAGGAGTGATGCTATATCATATTCTATACATGGTGATGAAAATTTTATGCTTGAGAATAACTGAAGGTTCATATTCCACTTTCAAATGAGTCAGAGAAACTTCCAGCATAACAAGATGGATGAAAACCAAAGATTTGTTGAAGAATGATTCGAAAGTGACATCAAATAAATGTCACTAACTTGTTTCTCAGATCCATTCCAAATTCTCTACACTACTGGTCTCAATGCAAGAAAGATGTCTTTGCTATGATCAGACAACATGCTAAACCGACTTTGTTTCTGACATTGAGTGCGATGGAGGTTCGCTGGCCACATCTATTGAAAACACTTCACAGACTAAACAGGCGAAGTTACAGAAGTTGAAGATCCAATGAAAGAATTGACAGCACTGCATACTAGGAAGCTAGTTGATATTATAATACATATAGGAAAACGAAAAGGTTTTTTTTTTTTTTTTATGAAAACACCAAACACGAGAGGTATTAGAACCTATAGTACTTAGTACTGTGCTTGGGTTGGCGGTTGAGCAAGACAAAAGAAGATATTTGTTGACATTAGATTGGAACTTCTGTAGACTGTAATTTTCAGGAAATATGTATTAAGCAAGGTTGTTCCAGAAAATGGCAGTTGAATGAATGAACGAGATAGATGAAAAGTTGGTTCTGTGAGTTTGAAATTGGACAGTAAGTGGATGTTGGCTGGTGGCGGCATGAGTTTGGACTATTTTAAAAGAGAGAGTGGAAATTATAGAAACCATTTCAGAAAAACTGTGCCCAGGAAGTATCTATAGAAAAGGCATGCGGCAGAAACAGTACGTCTATGAGAGAGTGAGAGAGGAGACTGTTAGAGAAGAGTCATAAATTAACTAACTGCCCTCTTCTGAATGGAATCCAGAAGCCTGAGAGAGCTTCTGGGGGCAGAGCCACAGATGTGCGAACAATATTCCATGGTAGGGCGGATTTCCGATTTGTACAGAGTGAACAGCTGTTTGGAAGAAAAGTAACACCGAGAGCAAAAAAGAAAAACAAGTTTTTTAGATGCAGAGGAAGCAATATTTGTGCTTGTGCCAAGAGAGATTAGAAGTCAGGGTAATCCCTAAAAAAGAAAAATATCATTTTACCTAGAAATCGGAGTCACCAAAGTTAAGCATAGGACAGCAGAATCCTTTTTGCAAGATATAAGACATGACTGAGTTTTAGAAGGACTTAAATCAATTAAGTTTTCTCTGCCACACTGGAGATCGGCATTTAAAGAATTGGTAGCAGATATTGAAGAATTTGAAGCTGATTGAGCAGGGCGAGGTTTCTCAAAATGGAAAGGGACCTGGAGCTTTCCTAGCATCAAGATTCATCAAAATCTTTCTCACATCCTTTTGACAGAAGACCACAGGAGGCATTGAATGGAGCATATTAGGAATGGTGGGAGGTTGTTTACCAAGATCATTAATACACGAGTTGGAAGAAAAATGGAATGCTAGCAGTTCAGCTTTATCCTTGGATGAAGTGACAAACAGAACCATCTGGTTTGGACAAAGGTGAGAGCATAGATGGGCAAAGGTTATGGCCAATAGCTTTGGCAAAGGACCAGAATGCTTGGCTACAATTAGGGCAAGAAGCAAGTTTTCTACTCTTAGCCTTTTTAAAATTGACTGATTAATAGCTGGTTTACAACTGTTGCGAGCTTTGGTGTAGGCAGATATGAAACTGAAGAATTCGAAACAAACCAATTACGATATGCAACATTCTTCTCTTGAACAGCGTTACCACACTTATTGGAAAACCAAGGTTTAGATAAAAGAACGAGATTTTAAAATGGAGTGTGGAATAAAGTATTCCATTCCTACAAGAATAATTTCACTGACACGATCTGAGCAAACGTAGACATCAGAAGTTTTGAAACAGTAATCCAACCAAGGAAAAGAAGAAAAGAAATCTCACAGGTCATCCCATTTTGCATTTGTGTAATGCCAAACAACATGAGGCTGGGAATAGCCATGGATAAAAGCTCCATTACAGAAGAGACATTCACCAAGTTGTGATATTAGGTGCCCTAAAGGACCACTCACTTCGACTGTGTACTTAGAAGGGTTGTTTGTGAGAAAAATATCAAGCATGTTGGATGCATGGTTAGGATTGTCTGGTATTCTTGTAGGTAAATAAACAACCTGTGCGAGGTCATTAGTAATTGCTAAAGCCTCAGCATCTACACCAGCTGGGTCGGTGTGACCAGAAAAACGGAAGCCAGCTGGGATTGTGAAGACTAAAATCACAAAGGAAAATTACCGCACTGTTAGGAAAGTTGGACTGGAGAAACTCAAGTTGCAAAGAGAGGAAGTGAAAGAGCTCCAAGTGATTAGTGGAGTTGGGAGAACGGTAGAAACAACAGATGTTATTTGTTGTTGTTGTTATTTGGTTTTTAGGACCATTAGCAATTAAGGCCATATTGCTCTGGGGATATGCAGTAGTCATTCCCTGACCTTTGCACATCCTCCGTAATTGGTGGTCACGGGCTCGAACCCCAGTGTAATCAAAAAGCTTGTGCTACGAATTGCTGCTCCTGCCCACCTGGCCACGGAGGCACCAGACAACAGATCAATTTTACACAATGAGTCAGAGAGAGAGATTTTAAGCCAGAGAAGATCGAAAAGAGGAGATTACAAATTGTCAAGTCTCCGACAGGGAATACCGGAATGGACATATGCACAAGTACCACCTTTGAGAGAAATAAATCATACAACGAATAATTTAGGCAACTGAGATAAGAAGTAGTTGAAGCAATCGATAATTGAGATTCTGTCAGAAAAATTAAATGGGGTTTGGCAGCCTGCAAGTGGAAATGGACATCGTTTAGATCAGAATTGAGACTGCGTATATTTGTGAAATGAACTGGGAAGTTTTTGGGATGTTTGGATCTTTTCACAGACAGGCTTACTCTGTTAGTTTGACAATTCATGGTGTATTCAATAGTAAGAAAAAGTAATCAGGGACATGTTGTATGAAGTAATTAAATTTTTGGATATGGCATACACATGATAAGAATATACCGAGATCCTTGACATAACGTGGCCTCGACAATGCCCCCTGTATAACACATTACTCGGATCTCCTCCAGTCACTATCTAGCAGAGCAGATGTAGAAAGATTATACACTAGCTGATCCGGAGACCTCCTAAAGAGTTACCAATAGATTCAGTCCGGTGTACTAACGTGGCCGGCCTGCGAACACAGTTTTAGAGCTGCACCCCTTGAAATGTAAGGAAGATTGGATCTTGCCATGATGTTCATCATAACCTCAAAAGTCACAGTCGTACTGCATGATGGAAGAGATAGGGAAGACTTGACCAGAACTCTGGAGACTAAACATGGGTTCCACCACTTCAAATCTCCAATAATAGTCCTTGAGGTTGTCACTGACATTCTCTCAGATATGCCAGACAAGCTGTACTTGCTACCTGGGAGTCTAAAACGCTGATGGAACTGATATTCGGGTGACACTCAAGTCAAAGTGGACCCAATTTCGGTGAAGTTCAGACGGTCTATGACAGCCAAATCCTCTGCTTGCACCTTCACGATGGTGGGACTGTTAGTAATCCTGGGTATAACCTTCATGCACAAGTACATGGTGGGTGACCACCCAGGTGTGAACCAACGTAAGCAGGGGTCGAGGTGTGGCGCCCACACCACATGGAGGAACGCCGCCCCTCTATGTTCCCAGGTAGTACTAGGTGGTAGATAGATGATTCACATCAACCGGTGCAATACCACCACTTTGCTTATTGGATGCTTGGAGTGTTGAACCCATGTTTAGTCTCTAGAGCTAAGTTCTGGTCAACCCATCCCTATCACTTCCATCATGCAGTATGATTGATGACTTTTGAGGTTATGATGAACATCGTGACAAGATCCAATATTCCTTACATTTCAGGGTAGAGCTCTAAAACAGTGTTTGCAGGCCGGCCGCTAGTTAGTACACCGGATCAGCTAGTGTATAATCTTGCTACCCCTACTCTGCCAGATAGTGACTGAAGGGAGTCCGAGTAGTGTGTATGTGGGGAACATTGTCGAGGCCACGTTATGTCAAGGATCTGGGTATATTCTTACCACGTGTACACCGTATCCCAAAATTTCATTACTTCATACAGTATGTCCCACCCTCTTATTCTAACTATTGAATACACCACGAATTGTCAAACTAATAGAGCAAGCTTATCTCTGAAAAGATCTAAACCTCCCAAACACCTCCTAATTCATTTCACAAATATACGTGGTCTCAATTCCAATCTCAACAATGTCCATTTCCACTTGCAGTCTGCCATATCCCATGTACTTTTTCTGACAGAATCTCAGTTATCGGTTGATTCAACTATTGCTCATTTCCGAGGCCCCAATTATTCGCTGTATGACTCCTTTCGCCTCAAAGGCGGTACTTGTGCATATGTTTGCTCTGATATTCCCTGTCAGAGACTTGGCAATTTGGAATCTACTCTCTTTGAGCTTCTCTGGCTTAAAATCTCTCTACCTCATTGTGTCAAAATCATCTGTTGTCTCTACCATTCTCCCAACTCCAATAATCGCTTGGAACTCTTTGACTTCCTCTCTTTGCAACTTGACTTTCTTCAGTCCAACTTTCCTAACAGTGAGGTAATTTTCCTTGGTAATTTTAATGTTCACAACTCCAGCTGGCTTCTGTATTCTAGTCACTCCGACCCAGCTGGTCGAGATGCTGAGGCTTTTGCAATTACTAATGACCTTACTCAGATTGTTCATTTACCTACAAGAATACCAGACAATCCTAATCATACAGCCAATATGCATGATCTTTTTCTCACAAACAACCCTTCTAAGTACATGGTTGAAGTGAGATGTCCTTTAGGCACTTCAGATCACAACTTGGTGATTGCCTCTTCTCCAATGGGACCTTTATCTCATGGCTACTCCCAACCATTCTTGTTTGGCATAACAAGAATGCAAAAGAGGATGACCTGCGAGACTTCTTTTCTTCTTTTCCCTGGTTGGATTACTGTTTCAAAACTTCTGATGTCAACGTTTGCTCAGATCGTATCAGTGAAATTATTCTTGGAGGAATGGAATCCTTTATCCCACACTTCACTTTAAAATCTCGTCCTTTATCTAAACTTTGATTTTCCAATAAATGTGCTAAGGCTGTTCAAGAGAAGAATGTTGTATATCGTAATTGGCTTCTTTCTAATTCTCCAGTTTCATTTTCTGCCTACACCAAAGTTCGCAACAATTGTAAAGCAATTATTAATCAGTCCAAACAAGAGTTTGAATAGGCTAAGAGTAGAAAACTTGCTTCTTGCCCTAATGTTAACGAGCATTCTGGTCTCTTGCCAAAGCTATTGGCCGCAACTTTTGCCCATCTCGGCTCCCACCTCTGTTCAAACCAGATGGTTCTGTTATCACTTCAGCCAACGATAAAGCTGACCTGCTAGCATCCCATTTTTCTTCCAGCTCATGTATTAATGATCTTGGTAAAACACCTCCCTCCATTCCCAACACGCTCCATTCAATGCCTCCTGTGGTCTTCCGTCAAAAGGATGTCAGAAGGATTTTGACAAATCTTGATGCTAAGAAAGCTCCAGGTCCTGATGGTATCTCTCAACTTGTTCTCAAAACCTGTGCTCCTGAAATTACTCCTGTTCTTTGTTGCCTTTGTTCACTTTCTTATTCCAAAGGTGTTTTTCCTTCAGCTTGGAAATTTGCTCATATCCAGCCAGTTCCAAAAAATGGTGACATATCCCTCCCATCCAATTATCATCCCATTGCAATTACTTCTACTCTTTCTAAAGTAATGAAGAGATCAATTAATCGCCAACTCTTTAAATACCTAGAAACCTTCCATCTGATCAACGATCGCCAATATGGATTCCGTCAGTGTCGATCCACTTGTGATATTCTGGCTTATGTTACCCATTTAGGGACTAATTCAATGGAATGGTTCGGTGAAACACAAGTAGTTGCTCTTGACATCTCAAAGGCTTTCGATCGTGTTTGGCATAAAGGTCTTCTAAACAAGCTTCCATAATATGGTTTGCCAACTGTTTTTAGTAATTGGTTATCCAGTTTTCTCTCTGATCGCTCACTGAGGGTGATGATAGATGGCTCTCTGTCTTCTAACTTCTCCACTAATGCCAGTGTCCCCCAAGGTTCAGTTCTTTCCCACACTCTTTTCTTTTTGTATATCAATGACCTTCTTCCATTGACTGGAAATCCTATCCATAGTTTTGCCGATGATTGCACATTGCATTCAACTTTCCGTTATGAGAAATATCAGCTTCAACTTCTCGAAAATCTGCTACCAATTCCTTAAATGCCGATCTTCAAATAATTCTCCAGTGGGGCAAAGACAACTTAGTTGATTTCAACCCATCTAAAACTCAGTCTTGTCTTATCTTATCTCTCGCAAAAAAGGATCCTTCTACTCCTATGCTTATCTTTAGTGACATTCCGATTTCTAGGCAAAATGATATATCTCTTTTAGAGATTACCCTGATTTCTAATCTCTCCTGGCACAAGCACATTACAAATACTGCTTCCTCTGCATCTAAAAAACTTGGTTTTCTCTTTCGCTCTCGGCGTTACTTTTCTTTCAAACAGCTGCTCCCTCTGTATAAATCGCAAATCCGCCCTACCGTGGAATATTGTTCCCACATCTGTGGTGGTGCTCCCAAAAGCTCTCTCAGGTTTCTTGATTCCATTCAGAAGAGGGCAGTTAGGTTAATTAATGACTCATCTCTAACAGAGTCTCTCCACTCGCTGTCTCATAGAAGTACTGTTTCTGCTGCATGCCTTTTCTACAGATACTTCCATGGGCACTGTTCTTCTGAAAATGGCTTCTATAACCTGCTCTCATAACACAGAGGGGCAGCATTCCTCCATGTGATATGGGCACCACACCTCGACCCTGGTTACGTTGGTTTACACCTGCATGGAGTTTATACCCAGAATTACTAACAGTTCCATCATCGCGAAGGTTACTGTTGTTTGTTATTTTGGTTTTTAGGAGCATTAGCAACTAAGGCCATATTGCTTCGGGGATATGCGGTGGTCATTCCCTGACCTTTCCGCATTCTTCGTATTTGGTGGGCACAAGCTCGAACCCCGGTCTAATCAAGAAGCATGTGCTATGCACTGCTGCTTCTGCCCACCTGGGTAAAGAGGTGCCACCATCGTGAATGTGCAAGCAGAAGATTTGGCTGTCACAGACCATCCGGACTTCTCCAAAATTGGGTTGACTTGGCGCATTATAGCCTTAGATGCTAATGCGCCATAAAACAAACAAACAAACAAACAACCAAAATTGGGTCTACTTGACTTGAATGTCACCCGAATATTAGTTCCACCAACATTTTAGACTACCAGGTAGCAAGTACAGTTTGTCAGGCCTATCTGAAAGAATGTCTGTGAATACGGACCTCTCGATGTAAATGGCTTATGCCTCTGTTTGTTAACATATTCTACAATGTATGATGCACACGAATATTCGTTGAGAATGAACTGTAAATCTATTTTCAAATTTAATATACCAGCTATCCAAGGATTGAAAGTATTCATCCAAAGTTGCGTCATATTTCTTTTCATTAGAACGGTAGGTCTCACCAATCCTGATCAAATAACATCCAAATAAGTTTTCATATCCAACTTGTGCTCTTCTAGAAATTGCTCGAGTGTATCATAATGTTTCTCTTCAAGATCTTTCTTATATTGTTGAAACCTATTTTTTTGGGAAATTCAAAGTAATCGATTTCTTCAAGCATATAGACTTACAGCATCGTGGCAGTCTGCATGCTCACATTTTGGTGTGGCTACAAAACGATCCTAAAGAATTGGCTTTTTTTTTTTTTTTTTTTTTTTTTTAAGAGAATCCCAAACACGAGAGTTATTAGAACCTATAGTACTTAGTACCGTGCTTGGGTTGGAGGTTGAGAAGACGAAAGAAGATATTTGTTGATATGGGACTTGAACTTCTGTAGATTGTTATTTTCAGAAAATATGTATGAAGGAAGGTTGTTCCAGAAAACGGCAGTTGAATGAATAAATGAGGAAGATGAAAAGTTGGTTCTGTGGGTTTGAAGTTGTACAGTAAATGGATGTTGGCTGGTGGCAGAACGTGTTCGGACTGTTTTGACGGAGGGAGCGGGAATTATAGAAGCCAATTCAGAAGAACAGTGCCCATGGAAGTATCTGTAGAAGAGGCATGCAGCAGAAACAGTGCGTGAATGAGAAAGCGAGTGGAGAGACTCTGTTAGAGATGAATCATTAATTAACCTAACTGCCCTCTTCTGAATGGAATCAAGAAGCCTGAGAGAGGTTTTGTGGGCACCACCCCAGATGTGGGAACAATATTCCATGGCAGGGCGGATTTGCGATTTATACAGAGTGAGCAGCTGCTTGGAAGAAAAGTAATGCCGAGAGCGAAAGAGAAAACCAAGTTTTTTAGATGCAGAGGAAGCAATATTTGTAATGTGCTTGTGCCAAGAGAGAGATTAGCAGTCAGGGTATTCCCCAAAAGAGATATATCATTTTGCCTAGAAATCAGAGTGTCACTAAAGATAAGCATAGGAGCAGAAGAATCCTTTTTGCGAGATATAAGACAAGTCTGAGTTTTAGAAGGGTTGAAATCAACTAAGTTGTCTTTGCCCCACTGGAGATTTACCTGAAGATCAGCATTTAAGGAATTGGCAGCAGATTTTCGAGAACTTGAAGCTGACTGAGCTGGACAAGGTTTCTCAAGTTGAATGCAATGTGCTATCATCGGCAAAACTATGGATAGGATTTCCAGTCAATGGAAGAAGGTCATTGATATTCAAGAGGAAAAGAGTGGGGGAAAGAACTGAACCTTGGGGGACACCGACATCAGTGGAGAAGTTAGAAGACAGAGAGCCATCTACCATCACACTCAGTGAGCGATCAGAGAGAAAACTGGATAACCAATTACAAAAAAAACAGTTGGCAAACCATAAGATGGAAGCTTGTTTAGAAGACCTTTATGCCAAACACTATCAAAAGCCTTTGAGATGTCAAGAGCAACTACTTGTGTTTCACCGAACCTTTCCATTGAATTAGTCCATAAATGGGTAACATAAGCCAGAATATCACCAGTGGATCGACACTGACGGAATCCATACTGGCAATCGTTGATCAGACGGAAGGTTTCTAGGTAGTTTAAGAGTTGCGGTTAATTGATTTCTCCATTACTTTAGAAAGAGTAGAAGTAATTGCAATGGGACGATAATTGGATGGGAGGGATTTGTCACCATTTTTTGGAACTGTCCGGATATGAGCAAATTTCCAAGCAGAAGGAAAAACACCTTTGGAATAAGAAAGTGAACAAAGGCAACAAAGAACAGGAGTAATTTCAGGAGCACAGGTTTCGAGAACAAGTGGAGAAATACCATCAGGATCTGGAGCTTTCTTAGCATCATGATTCAGCAAAATCCTTCTGATATCCTTTTGACGGAAGACCACAGGAGGCACTGAATGGAGTGTGTTAGGAATGGTGGGAGATGTTTTACCAAGATCATTAATACATGAGCTCGAAGAAAAATGGGATGCTAGCAGGTCAGCTTTATCCTTGGCTGAAGTGAGAACAGAACCGTCTGGTTTGGACAGAGGTGGGAGCAGAGATCGGCAAAAGTTGCGGCCAATAGCTTTGGCAAGAGACCAGAATGCTCGGCTACCATTAGGGCAAGAAGCAAGTTTTCTACTCTTAGCCTGTTCAAACTCTAGTTTGGACTGATTAATAACTGCTTTACAATTGTTGCGAGCTTTGGTGTAGGCAGAAAATGAAACTGAAGAATTAGAAACAAGCCAATTACGATAAGCAACATTCTTCTCTTGGACAGCCTTAGCACATTTATTGGAAAACCAAGGTTTAGATAAAGGACGAGATTTTAAAGTGGAGTGTGGGATAAAGGATTGTTGATAAAGGATAAATTATTCTTGCATTCCTGCAAGAATAATTTCACTGACACGATCTGAGCAAACGCTGACATCAGAAGTTTTGAAAGAGTAATCAGACCAAGGAAAAGAAGAAAAGAAGTCTCGCAGGTCATCCCATTTTGCATTCTTGTAATGCCAAACAATACGAGGTTGGGAATAGCCATGAGATAAAGGTTCCATTGGAGAAGAGACAATCACCAAGTTGTGATCTGAAGTGCCTAAAGGACCTCTCACTTCAACCTTGTACTTAGAAGGGTTGTTTGTGAGAAAAAGATCAAGCGTATTGGCTGTATGATTAGGATTGTCCAGTATTCTTGTAGGTAAATGAACAATCTGTGCTAGGTCATTAGTAATTGCAAAAGCCTCAGCATCTCGACCTGCTGGGTCGGTGTGACTAGAAAATGGAAGCCAGCTGGAGTTGTGAACGTTAAAATTACCAAGGAAAATTGCCTCACTGTTAGAAAAGTTGGACTGGAGAAAGTCAAGTTGCAAAGAGAGGAAGTCAAAGAGCTCCAAGTGATTAGTGGAGTTGGGAGAACGGTAGAGACAACAGATGAATTTGACACAATGAGGTAGAGAGAATTTAAGCCAGAGAAGGTCAAAGAGAGGAGATTCCAAATTGCCAAGTCTCTGACAGGGAATATCAGAACGGACATATGCACAAGTACCACCTTTGAGGCGAAAGGAATCATACGGCAAATAATTTGGACATCTGAGATGAGCAGTAGTTGAATCAACTGATAACTGAGATTCAGTCAGAAAAAGTACATGGGGTTTGGAAGACTGCAAGTGGAAATGGACATCGTTGAGATTGGAATTGAGACCACGTATATTTGTGAAATGAATTAAGAAATCCTTGGGAAGTTTAGATCTTTTCGCAGATAAGGTTGCTCTATTATTTTGACAATTCATGGTGTATTCAATAGTAAGAAGAAGTGGGTGGGACATGCTGTATGAAGTAATGAAATTTTTGGATATGGCATACATGTGGTAAGAATATACCCAGATCCTTGACATAACGTGGCCTCGACAATGCTCCCCCCCATACACACTACTCGGACTCCCTCCAGTCACTATCTGGCAGAGTAGAGGTAGCAAGATTATACACTAGCTGATCCGGAAGCCTCCTAGAGAGTTACCAATAGGTTTTGTCCGGTGTACTATCTAGCGGCCGGCCTGGGAACACCGTTTTAGAGCTGTACCCTCGAAATGTAAGGAATATTGGATCATTGCTTGCGGAAGATATGCCCAAGACTGTAGAAATAATAGATGAATTGTGCAGTGGCAATGCTTTGGATCTTCCGACGTCTTACTCAACTGAAATGCAAAAGCATACATTTATTTGTTTCAAGAAGAATGATGATCAAACTCATGTTTTAACGCCGATGAACACACACAAGACAATCAAATTTCAAGTTTTAAATGGCACTGTTAACAATATAAGAAAGATCTTGAAGCGAAACATTATAATACACTCGAGCAGTTTCTAGAAGAGCACAAGTTGGATATGAAAACTTATTTGGATGTTATTCGACTGACAAGAATGAAGTTAGTACCATTCTAAATGAAATGAAACATGACAGAACTTTGGATGAATACCTGCAATCCTTGGATAGCTAGTATATTAAATTTGAACATGCATTTACAGTTCATAGTCAAGGAACATGTAGAATATATTAACAAAACCAACAGAGGCATAAGCCATTTGCATCAAGAGTTTATCAAATTGAAAGAAGAGTATCCAGATCAAGACTACGCAGACATGTTAAAACACATTAGCATTAAAAAGTTGAACAGCGTTGAAATGAGCTCATAATTGTGTTATGTTTGTTATTTGGTTTTTAGGAGCATTGTCAACTAAGGCCATATTGCTCCGGGGATATGCGGTGGTCATTCCCTAACCTTTCCGCATCCTCTGTATTTGTTGGTCAAGGGTTCAAACTCCGGTCTAATCAAGAAGCGTGTGCTATGCACTGCTGCTCTTGCCCACCTGGCTACGGAGGCGCCCAAATGAGCTCACAAGGGGCAGCTTGTATTTGCTTTGTCAGCCAATGTCGGAAGCTAGTAGAGAAGTTGCATACATTCCAACTACTTGGCCTCACGATTGTCAGAAAAGTAAGAAGAGCAAGAAGCAAATGGCTGAAGAAAATGTCCATGATGATTCTACCAACATATGGAATGAAAATATTATACAGAAATATGAGAAAAGACCAAAATATGGAGAGCTCGGTCAGCTTTGCTTCGCTGATTTTGCAGTGAAATACAATGTTGTGAAGGGACAATGTAAACCTAGAAAACAGATGTGAGTCACAAGGCATCACCTCTATGAAATGTCTGAATTGGTAGAGTATAAACGTGATGGTTTTACTTTACAGGCCTTTCGAAAAGGAAATGGTTGATATCTTAGATTCAAACAAGTTTCTTCAGATATACGACGAAAATGAAGAGTACTTTATGAATTGCAGCAAAAGGTACGAGTTGGACATCGATTTTAACAAAACTTAGAGAATTTTAGAAAACTTTACATCGAAATGGATGATAAAGAGGATGCTCAAGTAAAATGCGAGGAATACGTTGAAAGTCAAATTGCAGAGGATGCTAGTAACAGATTTCAAGAGAACAATGATAATATTGAAATGATTTCGACAATCTTGCTATCCGCTACGGTACATCGGCGAGATAATGTCATGACCAGCAACGACATTGGTTCAAATGACAAATAGAGTAAAATAAAATACATGCGTACTTATTGTATAACTATATGTTAAAATATTTAAATAAAATAAAATAAATGTTGTATAACAAGAATATAAAAAGAATAAGATGTGTGGTACATATAGATTGTCGTTCATCCTGCAACCACTATAGCTGATGAAGGCTGCCACTGCTGCCGTAAGCTCCTGTATTAGTGGTTTTAAACAACTTTTATCGCTTTTAATTTTATATATTTTATTGAATTTTATTCTTGTTATACAGCATTTATTTTATTTTATTTTAACCTATAGTTATACAATCAGTATGCATGTATTTTATTTTATTTTATCATAATAAACAAGTTTTACAGATTCGAGTTAGTATTATTTCGTAGCATTACAGATGAATTACAGAGTTCCTGACTCCAGAGGCCTTTTCAATGAATGACAAAGAAAGAACAATGCGAGTTGATTCTTGAAGTTATACATCGAATAACAGATTGAGCTAACACAACACCACTTCAAATATTCTTTACTGATCCAGCAGGCTGTGACAAGACGTTTACCTTGAAAATTATGATGGAAACTTACAATCACTTAAGTCAGGGGCACAACTCGCTTAAAAACGCATTCTGGCTATAGCGATCGATAGTACTACAGTTCATTCAGCGTTCAAAGTTGGTATGACACGAATACATGGTGGTCCTGCTTGAGAAACTTTGCAACTCTATCATAACGCGTTTCAAAATGTTCAAGCAGCATTCATCGATGAAGTTAGCATGATCAGAGCTGACATTTTACATATGATCAAAGCCTGACTGCAAGAGACCACCAGAGAATTCGATCCAGAGTTTGGTGGTTTAGATATCATATTTTGCGGAAATTTGCATCAGTTGTCGCCAGTGAATGCAAGGCAAATATTCAAGCCTCATAAGAATTCCGTCAGTGGTGCAATTTTGTGGCAGTCTCTCAGTTTCTTTCCACTGGTTCAAGTGATGAGATAGAATGATGTTATATTATCAGGCATATTAATTATAGTAACTAAAATTGGTAACGGTGAAACGTTAGACATTGAAGAAAAGAAGTTAATCAAAAGTCGATTTAGAACACGAGACTTTGTCATGGAACAAGTACCAAATGCTGTTTGTTTGTTTGTTTGTTTCATCGTAACAACGATGTTGTTCAATATAATGTTCAAGCATTGGAAGGAAACACCACCATCGATTGTACAGCTGAGAATCGCTTCACCAGTTATAAGAGCGATGAACAGTTGACTAGTATGCGAACAAAACTCCATCAAGTGAGCATAGCAGAGACCTGAGGTTTGCATACGTATTGCATCTATCGACTGAAAAACGTTATATGATCACTACAAACACCGATGTTGAAGATGGTTTAGTGAATGGAGCGATGGGAACTTTACAGCATGATGAGATGGAAGAAACAAAAATCCAAAGATTGCGGTTACATTTCAAAAGAAATAATGTTGGTACTAATTGTGGCATATTAAAATCTGACTGGACTCCGATTATGAGACGTTCCACCACAGTATCTTTCAAAAGTCAAATGCTTAAATTTAAAAAAGAATTCAATTTCCTTTGGTTGAAGCTTGTGCCATGATGATTCATAAATCTCAGGGTGGAACTTTCAAAGAAATCATATTCAATTACAATAAGTCTCGGACAGCAACTGGTATATGTTGCATTGCCAAGAGTTAGAAGCATTGATGGCCTGTACATCAGAAATCAGAAAGATGACTTTACATTCTACCATGCTCACGGCTGTAATCCACCTAAGATGCAAGATCTTCTAATTGAATTGAAACGTTTGAATAACCACTGTTTGGAAAGACTCTCTAGAACCGCATTACAATTTTGGGATCAAGTTGCTTCGTCGAGTTTCAGAATGGTAGTGTTGAATACAGTTTGAAATTTCATACCGAAGCCATTGCGACCAATCCAATTCTCATGAAATCGAATATCTTGGCATTAAATGAAACATGGCTTGAAAACGATGAAAATGTTGTGTTCGAGAATACAAAATCATCACACAATTCAAAAGACCTTCTATGCGATGTGGTGGTGTTCGGATATACAATAAATTCAAATCGACAATACGTATGCCACATATTCTCATTACCCTGGATGCATTCTTAATATACAAACTAGCGATTTATATGCCAAAGTTTGGAGACACACCTAAAGTTGTAAGGAAATTCAACTTTCAAAAGATCCAAATAATTTTAGTTTGTGATTTCAACATTTACGCTATGAAACCTGAAAATGCTCCATTCCACGACTTCATGGAATGAACATTCGATCTTAAACTTGCATCAGATCCTACAAAATCTACTATCATGTATGTGGTCAATCATGTATCGAATTGGTCTTCAATCGCAATGTCAATAGTCTGATTTGTTTTAACTATGTATCCTACTTTAGTTACAACAAACCTTTATTGTTGATTATAAATGAAAATACCAAATAAAATAAAACTGAATGTATTAAGCTTAAAGTGTATTTTTTCATTCCACATGACGTTATTCACAGATCCGCCTTCGGCTCCAGGGAGTCAATGTCGAATTTTTTTTTGGCTGATGCTACAAAAGCTCATATGCTTGCTTTCTTGAATCACTTGCCTCCATTACTACTACTACTACGAATTGTTTACGTGGAAAGGGCATAACATTTATTATTTCAGATAATTAATGGGCTACAGTGTGTGTGTGTGTGTGTGTGCATGCGCGCGCACGTGCGTGCGTGCGTGCTTATGTGCACACATACAAGTTATATCAAAAGTACAATGAGACCTCAATTATCCAACGGTAATGGGACTGAGCTGCTTCAAGTAAGAGAAAACTCAAATAACATGAACCCAGCTCTTTTTTTGCCAGTTTTTTAATTAGAGGGGTTATGTAATTAATATTGCAAAAGTATTATTGTACAATAATTTTAAAATAAAATACTGTAAAAAAGTTTTATTAAAGAAAATACAATGCAGAGGTATTTGTAAAGTGTGCAACACATGTCAAATGGACTAAATTAAAAAAATTATAATTTTTATTCTCTCTTATGGCATTTAATGAGAGAGAGAGAGAGAGAGAGAGAGAACAAAAACTACTTAAAAACTTGAGTTCTAAACAGCTCACAAGTTTTCTTTTTTTTGTATTAATCTGTTTACATTTAAATTTTATAAAATAAAACATTTTATTATTACACTGAACAACAAATTTTGGGTCATAAACTGTTACGGGCATGAACATGGGCACCGGCAGGATATTTCGCAAGGTGGTACAAAAAAAAACAAAAAAACTACAGTAGAACGTTGATTATCCGAATCTTCAATTATTGAAACCACTGGCTCCCCCAAAAAATTACAATATCTACTTTTAGCACTGGTTGCTATGCCGAATTATTATTCCTTCTGCTTAATGCATTCGTTTCCAATTATTTATTCAAAAATATATGCAGAATTGCATAGAAATAGTCTTAATTTGTCATTACAGGAGTTAAGTTGGCTTTAGCTACTGTGTGGACCCATAACAGTCCCCCATGACCTTGATGAATCATTGTCTGTTGTACCATTCTCTGTTGTGAGGAGGAGTATGGTGGGAGGGGTGGTTTGCTTTCACTCAAGCAGCTGTCAGCCACTGCAGTGTGAGGTTATTGCAGGTGTTTTGTTTCTAATCACTCAATGTTTGAATTTTTGTTCGTGGCTGTTTCAAAGTGATATACTGTACCATTTTGTTTTTAATTTTAATACTGCTGTCCCTTTGTGTTAATAATGGCATCTACAGGCAAAAGAAACAGCAATGTGTTGTTGATAGAAGACAAGATAACAATTATTAAGAGAGAGTGCAAAAGGGCAAAACTAGTGTATCTCTTGATAAAATTTTTAATGTTGGTATAGCAATCATATCTCATAAAGAGCAGTAAAAATGAAATTTTGAATTTTTCTTCAAAGTTATACAATGAAGATGACTCTGAAAAAAGGAAATCAATGGGAAAAAAGTAGTGATGCAAAATTAGAAGATGCTGTTTATTTCTGGTTTCGACAAAAGAGAAGTCAAGGCGGGCCTATTTCTGAACCTCTATTATGTGAAAAAATGTTACAATTGAATCAAAGGTTTAAAAGCCCATCTGAATTTGAAGCCAGTACAGGATGGCTGAAAAATTTCAAATCGCCCCACAGTATAAGGGAGCTTAAAATTCAAGAAGCTTTATCAGGTGATGTCCCAGAAGGATATTAAAAAGAGTCTTTTCTGAAAATGGCAGAAACACTTCTTAGTTCATTTCACAAATATACGTGGTTTCAATTCAAATCTCAACGATGTCCATTTCTACTTGCAGTCTGCCACACCCCATGTACTTTTTCTGACAGAATCTCAGTTATCAGTTGATTCAACTACTGCTCATCTCAGTTGCCCAAATTATTCACTGTATGATTCCTTTCGCCTCAAAGCTGGTACTGTTGCATATATCCGTTCCGATATTCCCTGTCAGAGATTGGTAATTTGGAATCCTCCTCTTTTTGATCTTCTGTGGCTTAAAATCTTTCTAACTCACTGTCTCAAATTCATTTGTTGTCTCAACCATTCTCCCAACTCCACTAATCACTTGGAGCTCTTTGACTTCCTCTCTTTGCAACTTGACTTTCACCAGTCCAACTTTCCTAACAGTGAGGTAATTTTCCTTGGTGATTTAAATGTTCCAGTTGGCTTCCATTTTCTAGTCACACCGACCCAGCTGGTTGAGATGCTGAGGCTTTTGCAATTTCTAATGACCTTGCACAGATTGTACATTTACCTACAAGAATACCATACAGCCAACACGCTGGATCTTTTTCTCACAAAACAACCCTTCCAAGTAGAGAGTCGAAGTGAGTGGTCCTTTAGGCACCTCAGATCACAACTTGGTGGTTATAACTTCTCCAGTGGAGCCTTTATCTCATGGTTATTCCCAATCTCGTGTTGTTTGGCACAAAATGGGGTGACCTGAGAGATTTCTTTAATTCGGTCAGATTACTGTTTCAAAACTTCTGATGTCAACCTTTGCTCAGATTGTGTCAGTGAAATTTTTTTTGTAGGAATGGAATCCTTTATTCCACACTCCATTTTAAAATCTCATCCTTTATATAAACCTAGGTTTTCAAATAAATGTGATAATTCTGTCAAGAGAAAAACATTGCATATCGTAAATGGCTTGTTTCCAATTCTTCAGTTTCATTTTCTGCCTACACCAATGCTCGCAATAATCGTAAAGAAGTTATTTATCAGTCCAAACTAGATTTTGAATAGACTAAGAGTAGAAAACCTGCTTTTTGCCCTATGGTAGCCAAGCATTTTGGTCTCTTGCCAAAGCTATTGGCTGCAACTTTTTCCCATCTCTGCTCCCACCTCTGTCAAAACTAGATGGTTCTGTTGTCACTTCAGCCAAGGATAAAGCTGACATGGTAGCATCCCATTTTTCTTCCAATTCATGTATTAATGATCTTGGTGAAACACCTCCCAACATCCCCAACATGCTCCATTCAATGCCTCCTGTGGTCTTCCGTCAAATGGATTTTGACAAATCATGATGCTAAGAAAGCTCCAGATCCTGATGGTATTTCTCCACTTGTTCTCAA
Source organism: Mastigoproctus giganteus (assembly GCF_048544385.1). Lineage (NCBI taxonomy): Eukaryota > Metazoa > Arthropoda > Arachnida > Uropygi > Thelyphonidae > Mastigoproctus > Mastigoproctus giganteus. The sequence goes on along the minus strand of NC_143584.1, from coordinate 101,585,405 downwards.
AACCTGTGCTCCTGAACTTACTCATGTTCTTTGCCACCTTTTTTCACTTTCTTATTCCAAAGGTGTTTTCCCTTCTGCTTGGAAATTTGCTAATATCCAGCCAGTCCCAAAAAATGGTGACAAATCACTCCCATCCAATTATCATCCCATTGCAATTACTTCTACTCTTTCTAAAGTAATGGAAAAATCAATTAACCACCAACTCTTAAACTACCTAGAAACCTTCCGTCTGATCAACGACCGCAAGTATGGATTCCATCAATGTTGATCCACTGCTGATATTCTGGATTATGTTACCCATTTATGGACAAATTCAATGGAAAAGTTCGGTGAAACATAAGCAGTTGCTCTTGACATCTCAAAGGCTTTCAATCGTGTTTGGTATAATGGTCTTCTAAACAAGCTTCCATCTTACAGTTTGCGAACTGCTTTTTGTAACTGGTTATCTAGTTTTCTCTCTGATTGCTCACTGCGGGTGATGATAGATGGTTCTCTGTCTTCTAATTTCTCCACTAATGCTGCTGTCCACCAAGTTCAGTTCTTCCCCCACTCTTTTCCTCTTGTATATTAATGACCTTCTTCTATTGACCTGAAATCCTATCCATAGTTATGCCGATGACAGCATATTGCATTCCACTTTCCATTTTGAGAAACCTTTCCCTGCTGAATCAGCTTCAGCTTCTCAAATATCTGCTACGAATTCCTTAAATGTCGATCTCCAGGTAATTCTCCAATGGGACAAAGACAACGTAGTTGATTTCAATTATTCTAAAACTCAGTCTTGTCTTATATTTTGCAAAAAGGATTCTTCTTGTCCTATGCTTATCTTTGGTGACACTCCAATTTCTAGACAAAATGATATCTCTTTTTGGGGTTTACCCTGACTTTTAGTCTCTCTCTTGGCACAAGCACATTACAAATATTGCTTCCTCTGCATCTAAAAAACTAGGTTTGGAGTTTCGCTCTCGGTGTTACTTTTCTTCCAAACAGCTGTTCACTCTGTACAAATTGCAAATCCGCCCTACCATGGAATATTGTTCCCACATCTGGGGCAGTGCCCCCCAAAACCTCTCTTAGGCTTCTAGATTCCATTCAGCAGAGGGCAATTAAGTTAAATAATGACTACTCTCTAACAGAGTCTCCACTCGCTGTCTCATAGATGTACTGTTTTTACTGCATGCCTTTTCTATAGATACTTCCATGCCTTTTCTATAGATACATGCATGCCTTTTCTATAGATACTTCCATGGGCATTGTTCTTCTGAATTGGCTTCTATAATTCCCGCTCTCTCTTTCAAAACAGTCAAACACGTGCCACCACCAGCCATTTACTGCCCAACTTCATACTCACTGAACCAACTTTTCACCTTTCTCGTTTATTCGTTCAACTGCCATTTTCTGGAACAACCTTCCTTCATAAGTATTTCCTGAAAATTACAGTCTACAGAAGTTTAAGTCTAAATCAACTGGCTGAGTTAGTCAGTGTGAGATGTAGATAGCAAGGCCCCCCCCCCCCCCACAAACAGGCAAATCGACACATATGCAATTTACGTCTTCTCAACCTCCAACCCAAGCACAGTAATAATTACTATAGGTTCTAATATCTGGCTTGTTTGGAGTTTCCAAAAAAAAAAAAAAAAAGGTTTTTTCAAAGATGAAGTTCACAATGCAGATGAAACTGGTATTAATTGGAAGTCGCTCCCTCATAAATCACTTGCACCTTGAACACTTGTGATATCGTCAGCGACAGCACAGTGATATTGTCACCATCCACCCCTCAATGGGTGGAAAAAGCCCGGGTTCGAATCCCGCCAATTACGAAGGAATTTTAATGGGCTTTTTTCACTCTGTGGCTGAGTTTTTTTTTTTTTTTTTAATGAGAACCCCAAACACGAGAGGTATTATAACCTATAGTACTTAGTACCGTGCTTGGGTTGGAGGTTGAGAAGACGAAAGAAGATATTTGTTGATATTGGACTTGAACTTCTGTAGATTGTAATTTTCAGGAAATACGTATGAAGGAAGGTTGTTCCAGAAAATGGCAGTTGAATGAATAAATGAGGAAGATGAACAGTTGGTTCTGTGGGTTTGAAGTTGGACAGTAAATGGATGTTGGTTGGTGGCGGCACGTGTTCGGACTGTTTTGAAAGAGAGAGTGGGAATTACAGAAGCCAATTCAGAAGAACAGTGCCCATGGAAGTATCTGTAGAAGAGGCATGCAGCAGAAACAGTGCGTCTATGAGAAAGCGAGTGGAGAGACTCTGTTAGAGATGAATCATTAATTAACCTAACTGCCCTCTTCTGAATGGAATCAAGAAGCCTGAGAGAGGTTTTTGGGGGCACCACCCCAGATGTGGGAACAATA